>NC_136974.1:30103188-30168188 GCF_032717465.1 Coenobita brevimanus
CTTTCAGCATTTCAGCAGTCAACCCAGACACACCTGCTGCCTTCCCCACCTGGATCCCGCCTATTGCCCCGCTTATAGTAGCAGCATCCATCAAAGGCCAAGGCCAAACCCTGGATTTGCATGCTCCAAACCTTCCCTGTCCCAGTCAAACTCCTCATTCAACAACCGGCTGTAATGCTCTCTCCATGCGTCTTTATTATCCCCACTATTCACCATTGCTCTTCCTTCCTCATTCTTCACACACTGCTCACCTGTGATATCACTATTCTCTCTCTTCATCTGATTTGCAGCCTTAAATATCATATTCTTCCTTCCTACACAATTTAGGTTATCAAGTAAAAGTCTCTGTGACTCAGACTTCGCCCTATAAACTTCTTTTCTAGCCCTACGCTTGGCAGCCAAGCATTCCTCTCTGTTACCACCCTTCTTCCATTCCTGGAAAAACCTTCCTTTCTCCTTAACTGCAACTTCTACACCCTCATCCCACCACCAAGGTACTTTATGTCTTGGTGGGCCTCTTGTCCATCCACATACTGAATCACTAACTCTCTTGAGAGCCCTGTACTGTACATTAACACTTCTGTCAACGTCTCCCTGTTCAGCCACCACTCTCCTCGTTTCTCCATAGAAAGCATCCCTTACTGCTTCGTTTTTCAGCTTCCATATTTTCCTCCTAGGTGCATAGGCCCTCGTTTTCATCACCCGCTCCTTGAGTACCATGTCACATATCAATAATTTGCACTTGCTGCACACACTTCTCGTTCCCTATAACTTTAACCCTTCAAGTCCCGACAGAATTTCCACCACTGACTCCCCCGAGTCCCGACCAATTTTGGAAAAAAAAAAATTGGCTCAAACCTCCACTTTTGGTGAGAAACATCGAATATTCTTAGGGAAATCGCTCACCTAAGGTTTAAAAAACTCGATACAGAGCAGTTCTCCATACCTTACTGGGTTTTCTATCAGGCTGGTTCCAAAGAAAACGAGTTTTATGGGAGGGTAACTATTCCACACTACTCATAAACGGTATTTATTTATTTATTTATTTATTTGGTACGAATTTATATGTAGTACGAGAGTATATTGGTTTTCAAACAGTAATATAGGCAATATAAGCATTGTTTCACTCACTAACACAACATACCTGACCTTTTTTGGCGACATTACCTCTGATCATCATTTTTGACTGTTACTTCCTCTAATGCCATGTAAACTTTGTCCTCAACATTGTCATCGATTGAGGAATCTCTGTGGCCCTGAATGTCTTTATTGGCCAGGTCACTGGTAACAGGTGAATTGCCAGACAATGCCGTGTGGGGGGGGGAGGTCATGGGCTGTAAGGCATTGTCCCTGCCTGGCATCTTGTAGAGGAATAGAGGAAGGTGTCCCGTGTATACGTACCAAAAATCACGCGCGAAAATTGAAAATTGTGCAAATTAGGGGCCTTGCAATTGCGCAATGTACAAGTACATCGACGGGTCTAGCTGTGAGAAAACGTTGCGACGTACCCATACGCTGATGGGATGCCTCGGGTTAACATCCCTCACTAACTTCCTGTCAGCTTTCCTGACCAGGAAATATATTTATCTGGCTGTTATTTCCCCCTTGACTCGTATGTAATCAACATATATATGTATACATATTTATTTATTTTATAATATTATGAGTAGTAGTATTTTACAAGTATTAACATGAAGGTCTGCACCCGAGGTTTCATCATCTTTGTACTTCATGTTTCAACAGTAGTCCAGTATTGAAAGAATTGACAGTATGGTACTCCGCTATAAAATATATTTTGTACAATTTATCGTTTAAAAGAAATAAAAATATTTATTGTATAAAAATCTCAAGGTTTGAAAAAATCCTGAGTTTAACCTGGGTTTTTATATAAAACTAGTGAGGTTGGTATAAAAAAAAAAAATGTTTTTTTGCCAACCCTGGTTGGTGCTGCTGGCTTAGTGTTTTCTCTTACTACACAGTGGCCTCTCTGGGGAGATACCTCTGACCGCCTTGAAGATGTTCCCTAGGCCATCAGTGTTGAAATCCTGTCTACGCCTCAACTCCAACTACTACAACTACAGCTACAGTTACAGCTACTACTGCCCTTCTGAATGTGAGTTAGAAACTTTTTGGTTTGTCCACCTGAACTTTGCGAAGATTTTTGTCCTTCACAGCCTAATTCCCAAAGCCCAGAAGCCACAGGAAAGTAATGCACCATTAGTCCTTGAAGATTCGAATTGGCAACTGGCCAACTATGGAACTGTCTTCCTCAGTCCGTACAGTATTTCTTTCTGCCTATGACCTCCAGTCTTTTAAACGTAATGTGTGCTGGAATCTTAAATTAACGTATCTTGAATTTGTCTCTCTTTTGTTTATTATTTCTTAAAGCTTTCATTTTGTTCTGTGCATTAAAAAAATACTAGCCTGAATATCACTGAGAAATTGAAATCTATGAGCATCCTTAATTAACGTCCATTTATGTCAAAGATTAATGATCATCTTGTTTCCATTCATTTAAATCCAAGAATATCAATCATTCCGAGTTGCTTCCCTTCAGTAAATATCTCCAGTTGATTCCCTTCATTTAAGTCAGAGATTAATGAGCATCCTGAGTTGTTTCCCTTCATTTAGACAAACATTTGTCGTTAATATGGTTTACGTTCTTTGTGATAATATATATTTTTTTTCCTGTGGCTGACTATACGTTTATATATGGGTATGTTTTTTGGTGCCATTTTATTTCTATTTATACTGTAGTCAGTTTGCTTTCCTGACAGAGAATCATAACCTCTTAGCTTGGTTGATGGCCAAGGACAGTCAGACTGGAGAGTTATTTTGACTAGTAACCTCATCACTAAGGTTTATTGAGTTTTACATACCCATGATCTAGTAATGAAGTTATAAAAGTTGCCTGGCTTTGTCAGATGGAAACAAGCTGACTGAAGTCATGTGTTGAATTGTAATATGTTATCTTTACATTTCTATTCATTCTGTAATAGGGTGGGAAATGTTCCTGTGAATAATCATCTTTAGCTGTTAAAGCTGAATGGAGAGATCCTAAGGTGTCCCAGTGGGCAGAACTATTTTCATATTCTGTTTCAAATCACATAGGCATTTGCCATATTTCTTCAGCATGTGCAAAAACTAATTTGCCTGTGTAGTCCCTATCATCTGTTAATCCATGGTATCTCAGAAATCAGCAGTATTATTTGTTGAGCAGATTATTTTGTGTAGTATGCAATATTAGGTCAGGCAGACTGTTTTGTTTAAACTTGTAAGCTCTCTGACATCACAGCCCATTGTACATTTTACAGAGTTAATATATGCCTATAAGGAAGAGTAACATTCTCAAGGCTGTTCACTGCATATGCTGCTTGTATTTCTGACACTTTGGTGCTTTCTCTTTGTTTATGGATCTTTTTAGTTGATGGTGATGGCGATTTTTTTCTTTAAGCTATGCTGTTGATTTTCTCCTACACTGATTCTTTTTCCTGATCTGTGGATCTTTTTAGGTGTTTGTGATGGTGTTGGTGTCTGTCAGCTTCGGTTGTGGTGGTTTGTGACTATGTAGAGAGAGAAACAAAAGAATTGATTACTAGTTAAGGGTACTAGAGGCAATGACTTTGGAGCAGATGGATTAGATATTTTGTATGTAAGGTATGAGAGAGAGAGAGAGAGAGAGAGAGAGAGAGGGGGGTGTAAAGTGTATAAAGGACAGTTGTATGATACTGTATCAGTGTCGGAGTGAGCAAGGATTTTGTGTGTGTGTGTGTGTGTGTGTGTGTCTGTCTGTCTGTGCTGAAGATTCAGGGATTTGAATTGTGAGTGCATGAGTGTCTGAACCATTTCATTGGGCTTGCAGTTGGCTGGTTTCTCCCTCTGTTGGATTTCCTCTTTGCCTTATTGGTCTTACGCATTTCATCAGTATGTGAGAAAAATGATAATGGATAGGGTGGTGGTGATTGTTTAAAAGAAAAAAAAAAGTTATGATAATGATTCTTTGGAAAAGAACTGGTTAAGATGACAGGGATGATAATGATGTTTACTCCACTTCACTGGGCATGGTACTGATAGTTCTCTTGATTGAATGCTTGTTCATTTTTTTATTCATGGATCCTACCTCAAGTGGATCTAGCTGGAAATAAAATTGAGAGAGAGAGGAGGGGGGGGGAGACCCTGGTGCCCTAGAACCAAAAATCTTTACAAACTCTGACCTTCCCATCACCTGTATTGACAATCTGTCCCCTAACCTTCCCCTTGAAGCAGAAAAATTAATTCTTATGATATATTTTATTGCTTTGTCAGTAGCTGATCAACCTATTAGATCAAGATTATGCATCTCGGATGATTACAGTATTTGCTACATATTAGTAAATCTTGGCTGGGTTTGTGAGCCCACTTTAGGCTCAGGCTCTGGTGTGTTGGCACTTTTAACATGCTCCTCTCCCAGGCCCTCAGTTAAATAGATGTAAATTGGTTGATGCTAACGGTTGCAACTCCAGGTTCATCTAGACTTAAATCCAGTGAACTGATTACAGAAATCCTGGCAGCCCCAGAGATATGTGTTGAAGGATCGTTTGTTGTGATAGTGTGATACATGTGGTGATGGAGGAGGCATAACACTGTGGTACATGTGATGGGTGTGTTGTGGTTGTGTGGTGCAACAGTATGGTACATGTGGTGAGTATGTTGTGATGTGGGAGGAGACATTATTCCGTGGTACAGGTGATGAGTGTGTTGTGTTGTGAGTGGACATTACACTGTGGGCATAGTGGATGGTTTGTGAGTTGTTTTTTGTGTTGGCACTGGAGCAGAGAAAGGTGATGGCTGTGTTGGAGTGTGGTTATACTCATTTAACTTTAACTTGGCAAATATTTTCATGTTTTTGCAGCTTTTTTTCACATTGCACAATGGCAGAAAAGGAAAATATTACAGACCAACATCTATAGTGTTTCTTCATGACAAGCATCATATTTTAGTGCTTGTGTACTGTATTCTTACAACTCAGTATTCATGAAAGAGCAAAAGGCCTAAGATGAAGTTAGCATGAGAGAGAGAGAGAGAGAGAGAGAGAGAGAGAGAGAGAGAGAGAGAGAGAGAGCGCATACAGTATATGTACTCATGTTTCTCTGCGTAGGGCTGTTTCAGAAATGTGGATGTTTGGTGATGATTTTTGAAGGCTCCTGTTGAACTGGAGATTTTTTGATGGCTGTAGTGGCCTTGTGTGGTAGGTAATGGCTATGCAAAGTCAGTGGGGGTTGTAGACCATAGTCATTGGCAGATGGTCGGAGCCGATTACTTGTATCAAAATCTGTATTGTCCATGGTCTCATATTCCTTCTCATGTCACATTCATCTGAGATCTAATGGCACAAATTCCACACTATTACAAGCTGAATATATACAAAAATTGTTATTTTCATTTGTGTATAATGCCAGCAAAGTGCAATTCCTCATTTACCAATTGATATATATTCTTGTAGGTAAACATTGCTTGAAGTTGGAATTAGGTCCCAGCAAGAAGGATTTTTTTCTCAAGTATTTAAGGATGATATTCAAGACAGCAGCTAAGTATCTGTATATATACATTAAAAGTAAATTTTAATCTAATATTTTTAGATGAATTAACCATGATCTTTCACAGCACACCTCAGTTTAATTAAGAATATTATGTGAAGTGTTTTATTTTTACTGAAAAATTAAGGGAGAAATTGTGCCAAGTGAAAGAATCTTAAATGAGGAATAACTGATATGGGTTTCACTGTTAGTTTTATTTTATTTTATGTATTTTTCTCTAACAAGCACTTTGTGGAGGTGAAGCTTATATTAATGAAACCCCTTGTATGCATTATATTACAAATGAATACAGCTGTATGTTATTTTCTGTGTGTTTTAGCATTTCATATGTCTATAGTTATGTATTATGTTCCCTCCATCCATCTACTTTTTCTTCTTGTTCTCTTTTCCCCCTCCTTCTTCTTGCCATACCACCCATCCAACCTACCTACTACCACCACCACCACCACCCTGCGACCCACCCTACAACCACCACCACCACCCTGCGACCCACCCTACAACCACCACCACCCTGCAATCCATTCTCCAACCCACCCTCCCACAACCATTACCCTGCAACACACCCTACCACCACTATTACCCTGCAACCCACCCAACCACTGCCACCCTGCTACCCGCCCGACCACCGCCACCCTACAACCCACAATACCACCACCACCCTGCAACCCACCCTACCACCACCACCACCCTGCAACCCACCCTACCACCACCACCACCACCCTGCAACCCACCCTACCACCACCACCACCCTGCAACCCACCCTACCACCACCACCACCCTGCAACCCACCCTACCACCACCACCACCCTGCAACCCACCCTACCACCACCACCACCCTGCAACCCACCCTACCACCACCACCACCCTGCAACCCACCCTACCACCACCACCACCCTGCAACCCACCCTACCACCACCACCACCCTGCAACCCACCCTACCACCACCACCACCCTGCAACCCACCCTACCACCACCACCACCCTGCAACCCACCCTACCACCACCACCACCCTGCAACCCACCCTACCACCACCACCACCCTGCAACCCACCCTACCACCACCACCACCCTGCAACCCACCCTACCACCACCACCACCCTGCAACCCACCCTACCACCACCACCACCCTGCAACCCACCCTACCACCACCACCACCCTGCAACTCACCCTACCACCACCACCACCCTGCAACCCACCCTACCACCACCACCACCCTGCAACCCACCCTACCACCACCACCCTGCAACCCACCCTACCACCACCACCACCCAGCAACCCACCCAACCACCACCACCACCCAGCAACCCACCCAACCACCACCACCACCCTGCAACCCACCCTACCACCACCACCACCCAGCAACCCACCCAACCACCACCACCACCCAGCACCACCCTGCCACCACCCTACCACCACCACCCTGCAACCCACCCTACCACCACCACCACCCTGCAACCCACCCTACCACCACCACCACCCTGCAACCCACCCTACCACCACCACCACCCAGCAACCCACCCTACCACCACCACCACCCAGCAACCCACCCTACCACCACCACCACCCAGCAACCCACCCTACCACCACCACCACCCTGCAACCCACGCTACCACCACCACCACCCTGCAACCCACGCTACCACCACCACCACCTTGCAACCCACGCTACCACCACCACCCTGCAACCCACCCTACCACCAACACCCTGCAACCCACCCTACCACCACCACCCTGCAACCCACCCTACCACCACCACCCTGCAACCCACCCTACCACCACCACCCTGCAACCCACCCTACCACCACCACCCTGCAACCCACCCTACCACCACCACCCTGCAACCCACCCCATCACCACAACCCTGCAACCCACCCCATCACCACCACCACCACCACCACCACCACCACCCTGCAACCCACCCTACCACCACCACCCTGCAACCCACCCTACCACCACCACCCTGCAACCCACCCTACCACCACCACCCTGCAACCCACCCTACCACCACCACCCACCCTACCACCACCACCCTGCAACTCACCCTACCACCACCACCACCTTGCAACTCACCCTACCACCACCACCACCACCACCACCACCACCCTGCACTCCACCCTACCACCACTACCACCACCCTGCAACCCACCCTACCACCACTACCACCATCCTGCAACCCACCCTACCACCTCCCTGCAACCCACTCTACTATCACCACCACCACCCAGCGAGCCACTCAACCACCACCACTTCCACCACCACCACTTCCACCACCACCATTTCCACCACCACCACTTCCACCACTTCCACTTCCACCACCACCACTTCCACCACCACCACTTCCACCACCACCACTTCCACCACTTCCACCACCACCATCCTGCAACCAACCCTCCCACCGCCACTACCACCCAGCTACCCATCCAACTACCAGCACCATCCTGCAATCCACCCTAAAACCACCACCCTACTACCCTCCCTACTACAATCACCCCACAGCCGACCCTACCACCACCCTGTTCTGCTGACTTTCCTGTCCTGCCCTTTTTCCCTTCCCTTCCCTGTCTTCTGCCTTTCCCTGCTTTGCCCTCTGTCCTACACTGTCTTGTTCTTTTCCCTCTACTCTGTCCTGTCCCTCCTTACATCCTTGCCTTGCACCCCTGCCCTGCCCTGCCCTGCCTCTCCCTACATCTTTTCCCATGCACTGTTACCCTGCCATCATTGTCATGTCCTCCCCTGCACCCCTGTCCTGTCCTCCCCTGCACCCTCGATATATCCTGTCCTCCCCTGCACCCTCGATATATCCTGTCCTCCCCTGCACCCTCTCCTGCACCCTTGCTTTAGCCTGCCATGCCTTCCCTTCCCCATTATTCCTGGCATGAAATCAGTGCTCTTCCTGCCTTACCATCCCTGTCCTGCTCTGTCATCTCTTACTTATCCTGCCATCTGTACCCTACCTTCCTGGCTCTGGCCTCTCTTGCACCCATACTGTATCCCACCATGCTCTCCCCTGCTATTCTTGCCTTTCCATCCCTGCAGTGTCACCCTTCTCTTGTCTTGCCTTGCCCTTCCTCTGCCTTAATACTCACCTTCTCTGCCGTGCTCTGCTTCCTCTGCCCTGGAACTGGCTCAGCTCAATTGCTCCCTTCCATGCCTTGCTATTTGTGCAGCTTGTCTAGTTTTATGTTTCTATGATGTAAAATTTTTAATCTATAATGATCAAATCACAAGTAGAATTGTATCTTTTGTGATTATATGTTCATAAGTCTTGTTTTATGTCTTTTGTATGTCATTATTTTGCCAAGTTGAGACAGTGTTGATTCATGTTTTCCATGTGCTTGGTTATATTCTCAAAGTTCACATTTTTTTTTTTTTTTGTTTCTTTTATCTAAGTTCAGATTTTGAATCTCGAAATTATACTAAGTCCAAAAGCTCCTAGTCATCTCCCCTCAATGTCCATCTGCAATCGGCTTCTCTAGATATAGTACGAAGTGATGTCTCCTTCGTACTATTCATTTATGTCTCTTGGTATTATCCATTTTCTTAGAATGTCAAAGTCCACATTTAAATATGCACACCTTGTAACTAATGTACAAAGAAGGTATATAATAAAGACATTGTATAAGACACTGATTTTATTTCCACAGCATATATACACAAGAGTAGAGTTGAAAAAATAAACTATCTCGATAAATGGGCCAGAAAAATACGGACTGGAAACCAAACCATGAGGTTGCCAGTCCGTATTTTCGTGGCCCATTTATCGAGATAGGTTCAGCGCCCTTCCCCAAGATGCTTCCAAGACCGTGCCCTGCTCATCACTTTGTATATGCCATGTCTTGTATTACTCTGCCCAGCTAAAGCCGAGCAGAGCTATACAAGTCAACATGGCATACAACAAAGGATGAGAAGGGCTTTGTTAACATGCATTGCTAAACACTCTGTGCAACTATGCAGCCTATGTTTGCGTTAATGCATGTTAAAGATCAATAGTTACACCACAAAATCTATACACCATAGTCACTCGAACACTGAGCAATACATTATATCACCACATCACAAAGGACTGAGTAGGGCCAATGAACCCTTTCAGTAAGAGAACATTTTATTCCTATTAACACCACACGATTTTATTCAGCTTAGGGGGTGACCTCGTACTGGAGGGGACATATCATAGCTTCAGTACAAGAGATCCTAAGCCGAGTAAAATCATCTGGCGACAGCATGAATAAACTTTAAAAAGACATCACGGTACTAAAGGGGTTAAAAGATAAACATGCACTGGCTGTGATGCATGTTAACTACTCATTAACAAAATTACATTCTACTGAGCATGACAATTTTATACTTTTCACTAACTTAAACCAATTTCTATATTCTTTTCCAGCTGTTTCACATAACGCAGGGCTTTGAAAGGCAATGCTATGGCTCTATATCCTTTTCATATTATGTTTGTGACTAGTATCATAAGAATCTGCAGTTACAGCTCTTAATTCAGGCTGGCAAGATTAATATTTTTTTACCAAGTCATAGTTCAGAGCATAATCTTATACTAGGCAGATAAATCTATAAACATATACAACTCGGGGCCATATTACTATAACCGAAGAAGCGAAGGTGTGCAACAAGCTATCTATGTATAGTCTGACACCTTTATCCCATAAGGGATGGCCACAAACAAATCACCTCCATGTCGCCCTGGCCCCTGCCATTTCGCTGTCCTTCCCCCAAACTTACAACCCTCCCCTCTCGTATACCTCTCCCCTCCATCTTATCCTTGTTCTCTCCCTCCCCCCACCTCATTCATATACACTCTTAGTCTCTCCATCCCAAACTTACACCACCACCCCTCTCATATACCTTTCCTCTTCATCCCTCCACCTCATCCCAGATACTCTTAGTTAGTCGCTCACTTCATCCCCCAAACTTACATCCCCCTCTCTCATATACCTCTACTCCATCCCTCCACCTCAATCGCAGTCTCTCACGCTCCATCCCCCAACTTACACCTCCTCTCGTATAACTCTCCACTCCATCTCTCCATCTCATCCTTGGTCTCCCACTTCTAATGTTTGGAGCAAAAGGCAAGAGGATGACCTACCATTTCTGATTAGACTCGCGTGGAATGCTGGCATGACATATCTAACATTAACTGATCACCCTTAAAAAAAAAGTTATAATATGGCCACACGTTATTTTAAAAGTTAAGTAACATTTCTCGTTTTTATGACTGTTCCCTTAAAAAAAAAAAAATTGAAAATAAAAAAGACAAGGTTGGCTTATGCTCTTACGAACAGCCCTTTACAGTTTACATCCTTTACTGATTAATTTCTTAGTCGTATAATAAACAAAAACGCATCTGAACTGAGACGGCATGAAAATGAAAATCACTCGTGGTTTGGTGCAAGTAGGCAATTAATGATATAAAGTACATAGAAAATCATGTGTACTTTCAGCCGGCTGTTCCCGGCCTACCCAGCCATTTCATATCCATACAACTGGTCTTTAAGTCAAACATTATAAATGAACACTACAGCAACTCATTTTTCAGTAACGTGGTTCCCAAAGAGTTAAAGAAAATATTTTTTAACGCAAGGATGAAGCAACCAAAGACTTGAATGTCCGAGATAGTTCCATCCAGAAAAAAATCACAGCCAAATTCATTTCAAGATGCTTGGACACACTACATTTAAAAGAGTGGAGGTTACAGGCAACAGGAAAAACAGGAGAGCAGTTCCAGAGTTGCCCTGCTGCATGCATGAGGGACTGGGATTAACAGTTAACTCTGGCATTAAAGACTTGGACAAAGGGATGAGAGTTTGCTACTAGACGGGCACTACGCACCCGTCTTGGTGGTGGGAGGATGAAAACAGACAGATCAGGAGCAGTAGCCACTTAAGTTGCAATAGAAACTGAACAAAGATGCAACAGCTGTAGTCAGAGGGAACAAAAATTGGCACACAGCATCACTACGTGCTACTGTGACCAAAATGTGGGGAAAATTCAAATAATTTATTGTTTGTGCACCAGAAGCATGGATTTTTCTTAAGCTGCAGTTCTCGCGTTACGTGTTTTGCATTTGATTAAAATTCGCAAAAATACTTCACCCATCGGCAAAATTGAAGACAGAGAACAAAGCAAGATTAATTTTAATATTTACAAAATATCGGAAATTTTATTACTGCCTTGTCAAAATCGAGCTGTTTTTCATTATACAAAGGTCGTAAAAACGAAAAATATAGTAGGCTACTCCACTTCGATAAAGTATTAAAACATTTATAATGAAACAATCATTTATTGGAAAAGAAAAAATTTTATGGTCAGCACATATGAATATAGAAGTGATTGATGTGCGATCATGAGGGCCGCAATACCATACTAAAATCTACACGAGTGAAAAACTGCTGAAAAATCAAAGGGTCTGACTGAATGGCCTGCTCCAACAGATGCTCCCACATCCACAAATTAATACATACGGTGAATATACAGATGTCCTCGTTTAAAGTCACAGGTATGACCTAAATATTTAGAGTACTCCTTCCATACAACTGGTAATGGAAATTTTGTACCTTGCTTGATAAGCTTCATAGGTACAGCCTTTTCAACTGAAACTTGGCCAAAAAAATAAAATGCATGGCTAGATGATCCTTGGTTATGAGGTACGAATTTGTCTCCATGGTTACTTCGTTTAGTACCGTATCGTTTAGAAAAAAATGGGAGAAATGGAGTTCCCCCGAGCTAAGCCCTGTATTGGACTATATAGCCCCGCTAGGGTTACAGGAGCGAGCTACCACTCCCAGCTCGCCAGTCCGGGCGTGGCTCGAACTCGCAATCCCCCGATTACGAGTCCAGCGCGCTACCACTGTGCTACCGCGCCCCCCGTATCGTTTAGAAAGGCTCCAACATGCTTGCAAGCATCTACCTTGGTCACATAATGACAGCTCTCCGCACTGCTCGATCTCTGGCAATCTTACTTTTCAGTCCCTTATGCCTAATGTCTCAGTATTTCATTCCAGTCTTATTTGGTCTGCCTCTCAACTCCTCCCTCAATATTAACACCTCTCATCCTCCACGCCCAACTGTCTACCTCCATCCTCTCCAAATACCAAAACCATCTCAATCTATCCCTCCTCATCACAACACCAATACATTCAAGCCCCGTTCGTCCTCTTGATTCTTCAATCACAATCCTAACACCCCTCCCCAAGCCTTGCATTCAAGTACGAACTACACATCCATCTAATTGTCATTTCTTTATATTTCAGCCTACGAATATCCTCCTCCCTTACTGCCTAGGTCTACCATACCACATTACACTCCAAACACATGCCGCATACAAAGATCCCTTAGCACGAAGAGAGAGCCCTCTCAGTGTCAGGAGAAGCAACAGCACACAAAACTTCCTCCAACCACTCCTGACCCTTGCCTCCAGCCCCACCTTCACAACATCTCCCCCAAATAAAAAAAAACTCTTCCACACGCTCAAGAGACTCTTAGCAAAGATCAATGCTTTCATTCATGACAATCTCCACATGGTCTCCCAGACACACTGCATACACGTAATCATTATCTCGCTGTCGTCTACTAGTTCCACTACATCTCTTACGCATCAATTCATCTCAAACACTACACAAGATGGAGTTACTTCACACACCCTTGTGGCAAGTTGTGCATGACCATACTCTCTCTGCTAAGATAGTACCGCTACCAGCCACAGATAACATCACTTTTGTTTACCCTCCAATCTCACTACATACTGCCATCAACCGAGACAAAAGGGAATAAGGATCTTTCAGGTCTGAAAAAATGCTATAATTATGAAACTTGATTGGCAAAGGAGAGGGTTACCTTCATGAGGTGGCACAGTCTCCTTGGTTGCTAGTTATATCAACGTGGTATAGCAATAAAACTTTAGGCACAGGAGAGGGTTGCCTTTACGAGTCTCTCTGGTTACTAGCCCCTCAGGCGGTAGGTGGTGGCAACAGTCATCCACTCACTCGATGTAATACTGCCTACTTTTTCCTTGACCTCTATCACTGTATCTGTCCTCCTCTCTTCCTACGTCTCCCTTTCCTTCTTGTCACTTTTTGTTTTTCTTTCCACCTCAGATCGTTCTACACTGTGCCAAGCCTAATGTTTCCCTGAAGCCCAGGAAACTATTTACAACACTGGGTGGTAACCATATAACATGATAACAGGGTGATATGGAGTCTACTATGGTGACCCTGTTAACTGGGTGGAGAGAAATGTGGCATCCATCCAGGAGCCAAACCTCCACATTTTTCCCCGGCCTCGTTGTTGCAGAGTGCTGTCAGGGGCAAAGGAACATTGGTTCACTGCGTGGGGTGGCCCTACAAGAGGGTGTCGCTTGCCTGTGGTTGATGGGCCTGATTGGCCACACTGGGGTTGATCAACTAGTCCCTCTATTCACAATCTCATTGACCAAAACGTCCCTCAGCTCTCATTATCCTTCATAAAGATAATGCTGGACTACATGAGTCTTCCTGGTTACTAGTCATAATAAAACACTTTATAGGTACTGGAGACTGTTGCCTTCACAAGTCTCCTTGGTTACTAGTCATATACTTCCCTACCCTCTCAACGGATAATGGTGGACCAGAGGTGAAAGGCAAATTCAGCCTGCAGTCCACCATGTTCATGCTCAGATAAACGAACCTAGGACAAAATATTGTAAACAACTTGGATTATTAAATATTAGGTATTGGAGGCCTTTTTATCTGTTACCATAACTTTCCACATCACTTCGTGACTAGTACATAAACGAGGACTTTCTGTATATACAACTATAGTTCTTTCACCTTAACCAGGCCATGATTTATCTTTACCTCACCTAGTAGCAAAAGACAGCAATGGCTGTCCATCCTTTCCAGAACACCTCTTTGCGACTAGAATTGCTATTTTTAATCTACAGTCACAGCTAAACACTAAGATTCAAAGACTAATTTTAGGCCAAAGTTAAACCCTTTCCACAGCACTTCTTCGTGACTAGCATGGTAATTTTAGGCCAAGTTAAAGCAAAAAGAGAGATGCAGTTTTAACACATTACCAATCTTCAAGGTACGTAAGATATTTTGTTCTACACAGCTGGGTTGATCTTGCCATCTTGATATGATCTTCAACCATCTTGTTAGAAGTAAACTCGCCTCCTGCAAATAGAAAGATATTACCTGGTGTGTTTTCATCTGATGGACCTGAGCCACTCCCAAAACTAAATTCCTAAGCTGTGGTTGCTGAGGCGCCCAGATCCACTGGTTCACAAGGCACCCAAACCCTCTAGGTCACCAGGCACCTGAACACTAGACCACCAGGCACCTATAAACTAAACCACCAGGCGCCCAAACCCACTAAACCACCAGATAACTACACACACTAACACACACCTAACATTCAAATACCGGCCAACTGTATCACTTTAAATTCAGGAGTTTATATTCCGTACCTAAAAAAGACCTAATATTCCAAAGTACATCTAGCTGGGCCACCTTAATCCACTCGACCATTTATAAGACTGTCACTTGCAGAAGGAATAGCAATCACAGGAGGAAACACAGTCGCAGCCAGAAGGATTTTTTTTAATATGATGGGCCTGATATAACAGCTACTTAGATCAATCTATTGCCAGACGCATTAATCTCATAAGAGGTGGCCACAAACAAATCGCCTCCATGTCACCCGGTCCCCCACCATTTCACTGCCCTGCTCCCAGCAAGCTCACTTCCCCCTCTCTCATACTTCACTCCATCCCTCCATCTCATCCTTGGCCTCTCCTTCCCTCTGTCCCCCTCCATCTCACTGACACTCTTCTTGTTACTCTCTCACTCTCCAGCCTCTCCATATGGCCAGACACCTCAATGTATTTCTCCTGATGCTTAACTGACTGATTATAGAAACATTCATTTACTTCCCAATCCCCTGAAAGGAGGATTGTGGTCTATAGAAGGGAAATGTATGCCAGCAATTCACCTGCTTCAAATTTCAGATGGTCCTAGGAAAAACTTCAAACTGAGATGTACTTCTAATTTCGTAACTCCCCTACCACCTCTCCCGTAGTGATTTATTTTTAGTTTTATTCTTGCTACCACCAGGCAATTTGACAACTCAGGGATGACCTACGGCTCTGATGGTCTCATTCTTGAGGAGGCTCCCCTAGCACCTCTTCCTTTGTGATTTGGCTATTCCTGCTACCACTAGGGCAATTTTACAACTTAAGGAGGAACCTATGGCTCTGATGTTTGATGGATTTATGACAAAAGAACAGTAAGGTATAACAGACATAATAAATTGCTTGGGAAAAAGTGTTTGGGGTTCATGAAGGCTTTATCTTCCAGTTCAAAATGTTATGAATATAATTTGGATATATCAAGAACAAAAAATTTTTGGTGAAGTTAAACGTACCACTGGAACTTTGAAAAGCATAAACTTGTATAAAAGATAAGGCCTTACTATCAACACTGCTGTGTTAGGGAGATGTGTTAGGGAGCTCCAAAATTAATAGCTTATTAAAACCATTTGAAATAGTTAAAACAAGGTGGATGGGGTGAAAATGATGGCTGTTAGGCTTGTCATTTTAACTACACCACATGAAGGTAATTCCATTTAGCAATAGTGAGTTTTTAACAAATTTCACCAATACTCTTGCAAATTTAGCTTCCTGAAGTATTTAACTATAGACGTTAGTACATTCTAATTTTCCACCACCTACTTAGGCAAGTTTTGTAACCAACTGGCAAGATTTAGAGAAAACTATAGAAGCTGATGAATAGTACACACCACTAGGCCCATCAATGGTTATTTCAACGGACTGGCATCTAAGTGATTACTGTAACTAGAACACATTCAAGGGTACTAACCATCTTAGTATCCAGCTGAGTTGCTCCCCCATATTAAAGGTGGTGGTGGTGGTGCTGGTGGTGGTGGATGTCTACCATCAGACACCATCCCAGTAGGGGTGGCTTCCTCTGCTATCAGGCTGCCTCCTCTCCTCCAACTGCCCTGAAGTACAAATATGCTTTAGAACTCAAATTTAAGTACAATAACAGTGCTACCTAAACACTAGGTAAATCTTATGCTGCAGGACATAACTGAAGGCTATATCTAACCCATCAATCAAGGAGTCTATCAGTTAACATTCTTGCCATACACGTATAAACCTATCCCTCAAAAAGAGGACGGTGGACTGCAGAAGGGTAATTTCACTCTTAAGTCCCCTAGATTCACAGGCAGATACACGAACCCACAACTGAGCTATGGGCTCTAGTAAACAAGCTTCTCTCAAATTTAATCCCCCAAATTTGCGTAGTAACCAGATCATCTATTCGTATACGGTATAATGCTACTTCCCTATTCAAGTTAAGCTAATGCAAACAGTAAGTGAACTATCTAATGACGTCTTCATTCTCTCTCATCCCGATCTTTTTCACCTAGTAATTGGGTGAGAGGGTGCAGGAAGCAAGTATAAAGAGAACATAAGGGGAGCAATTATATCTAGATCACCTCAGTCCCTACCCACCTATGGATGGGATGAGGCACAGTTCAGAAAAAGAGGGAAAACTAGTAAACATTTCCTTCATTCGTTCATTTATAAAGGCTCCAAGATACTTGCATACATCAGCCTAGGTCACCCAGTGGCAGCTCTCCATTCTGCTTGATTTCTAGCAACTACTCTATGCAGCCCTTTATGAGGACACACTGACTTCATCTCAAGTATTTTCAGTCTGCCTCTAAGCACTATCTTCAACATTCACTCCTCTCACGCTGTGCCCAATTGTCATCCTCTATCCTCTTCTCTTTACCAAACCATGCATCGCAGTCTACCTCGTCTCAATCTACCCCTTCATCTCAACTCTACCCTCAACATTCACAACTCTCACCCTCCACTGTTATCCCCTATCCTTTTTACATTCCCAGTGTAAAGAACCAGATCAAATTTCTATTACTGCACCTACATAATTATTTTACCTCTGCTCTCACCTACACTGGATAAAACATAGGTTTCAAAGTTCCAGTCACAGTCTTTCTCTAATATTTCTTGCATGATCTAGTGTACTGTATATTCAGTTAACTAACATCAGTATCTAAATGAATGAAGAGATTATGCAACTCAAAGAAGTGCTATGGGTACGGTGTAGGCAAGATAGTGACATTCTGGCACTAAGCTATATTAAACTATAAGAGGACAAAAATCTAAACCAAACTAAGGTAAAAATCCAACTCCATCTCATTTCAGTTTCTTAACGGAGAAAAATTATCACTAGAAAATTATTACCTGATGGAACTGGCCCACTCCCACAAGTTTAGTACGTAACTGACTAAAAATTTCATTAACTTTATAGTTACTCAGGTAGGGATGATTCTCCTTTGATACTATAACCAGTTTGCTTTCCCTAGACAGAACTAACATTCCCACATCAATTCTGTTTGGTTGCTTGAATTTAGTTATTTATCCATAGCCAGACACCTTAATCCCGTACGGGGTGACTACAAACAAACTGCCTCCACAATGCCCTGTCCTGTACCACGTGGCTGCCCTTCCTCGAACTCACACACCCTCCATCTCATCCCTGCTTATATATATGAAAGAATCCTTGGGCAATTCAGCCTTCCATAATTACCTGACCACACTAACAGCTGAAAATGTACAGGGAAGTTTTCAGGTTAAAACAAATGTACTACAGTACTGTACTTATCTGAACAGCTTTGTGCCATCCTCCTGCAAGCAGCCAAGGCCCCTCCGGTACTCCAGTTCTCCAGGCAGTCTCCCATCACTCCTTTCCTACCAGCCAATCAGGCTGCCCTCTCTCTGGAACACGGCTATCTTCATTCTTTGTTTTCACCCACACGAAACAAGGACCACCATAGAACATCACTGCAATGATGGCAAAAACAGTACAAATTCAGGTTCAGAGCAGGCAATTATACAGTAGATAACTAACACTTCTACCTTCTACCTGCCCTAGATTTTGCCTTATGCAGTCCATTTCATACAATTCAGTGGCAGAACAAGATAATGCGACAGTTTTCCTTTCCACAGCACTTCGTGATCATTCTAGTATCCTTCTACTGTTACAACTCCATTCAAATTGTTTTGATATATTTTAAGACAAGTTTAAGCGAAGAACATGACCTATTGAGTTTCGTTACAGGTAAGTATTCAAAGTCGGGAGTTGTCACTTAGCTCTCCTATAGCTGTTTTTTTTTTTTCTGAAAATGGTTCACTCTCACAAAAAATACGTGGATGTAGTTGCATGGACTTTCATGAGCAGCTATGAGTTAGGAACGAGTCCTTGGTTACCAAACTGCTTTGATTAACTTGGCCTAAAATTATCATCTCAGTCTTGAATGCCAAGTTGTACTCCTTGATAAATGCTAGAATAGGTAGTCACGACGTGTTATGGGAAAAATGCAGAGCCATACCACTGTCTTTCTGCCAGTGAGCAATGTGAAATAAGATACGAAAACGAAAATCTGGGAAAGTTATTGTGAAAGACCTAGTCATTTTTACCCTCCCTGTCTGACTATACTTTGCCATCAACAAACTGGAAAGGGGCTGGGGACATTTACAACAATTCTTGGTCTTGTGAGTTACGAATGTCTCCCTGATTACTGGTCAAAATTATTGTCCTAATCTGACTCCACTTGGCCATAAACAAACTGACAAGGGATGGGATAATTGTTAGATAAGACTAACTATACTATATGATTTTTAGATATTGCTAACTAATAAATCTTCTAGAAAAGCCATGTGGAGGTACCAAGCATAATAATAATTCATCGAAAACCTCGTACAGTTCATCCCTTTACTCATCTCACTCAATTTCCTCCTTCACACACCCTTCCAAACCCCTACCAGCTATCTCAAAATCTCCTCCGAATCAGCCACCAGCGCAGTATCATCAGCAAACAGCAGCCGACTCATTCCACTCTCTACCATCAGCATTCACCAGACTCAAAAACCTCTACCTAACAATCTCTCATTCACCTCCCTTACAACACCGTCCATATAAATATTAAACCAAGGCGACATCACACATCCCTGCCACAGCCCCTCTCTCACAGGAAACCAATCACTCAGTATTTCCAACTCTTACACATTTTACATAACTTTTCACTCTAACAACCTATCACCTAGTCCATACAATCTCAAAAGTCCACAAAGCTTCCCCATCAATTCTATCATACGCTTTCACTAAATCCATGAACGCCCAAAACACATTCTTGCCTTTCGCCAAATTCTTTTCACACACCTGTGTCACAACCACCCGATTCACGCATCCCTTCCCTTTCCTAAAACCACACTGCTCATCACCAATCACTCCCTCTGCACCCCCTCTCTCCATTAACAGTACCATGCACCTTACCCACAACGCTCAGTACATTTATACCCTTAAAACTAGCGCATTCATACTTTTCGCCCTTACCTTTATACAATGGAACCACATACGCATTTGCCGAGTCAACTGGCACACTAATAATAATAATAATAATAATCATAATAATCTGAAAAGGCTTTAGCATACTCACCAAATTAGTATCCAATTAAGAGCACCCCTCCAGATTAATTGTTGTGGTTGCGCTAGTGGTGTGGTGGTAGTTTTCGTAGCTGTGGTGGTGATAGTTTCGTAGCTGTGGTGGTGGTAGTTGTGGTAATTGTGGTGGTGGTAACCCTCAACCGGAAATGGTGGCTACAAATTATCCGCCTTATGCTGTTTTTGGCCCTGATGCTGAAAAAAAAGAAAAAGAAAGAAATCTTGTAAGCCATCATACTAAAACTCCCATAAAATAACAAGCACTGAAATATCCATACACATATCGAAAACTATTATTCCACACCCAAAACCTGAACTTCACACCGACTGAAACTCCCCCCCCCCCAACTCCATACACTCACACCCCATCCCAAAATCCACACACACCCCACACAGCTCTGTTGCCTTCCTGTTCTCAGCTAGTACAATTTCAACTGAGTAAACTTTAAAACTACTCGGGAGTGTTTACAATAAGAACTATAAACAATATCTTCATAAAATCACTTAATGGAAAGAAAAAGGAAAAATGTCTTACCAAATCGTAGCCAACCTTCACCAGCGACAGCTCAAGCCAGACTGATCAAAAGCCGGCGAATTCCACCTCCCCCCATATTCTTTCCTTCCAGCTCCTCCCTCCCCCTCCCTCTCTCCCTCCCTCCCTCTAGTTCTACCCCCCTCCCTCCACTAACTTGCCTGTTTCCACCACCTCCCTCCCTTCAAACCCCTTCTTCTTCCTCCCCTCCTTTCCTCCACTCCCTTTTCCTCTCTCCTTTTTTTCCTATTCCTCAGTTTCCTTTCCTTCCTTTCCCCTCCTTGTCTTTACACCTCTCGTCCTTCTCCTTCCCTTCATCTCTTCCTCCTCCCTGAAAAACACTCTTTCGACAATCCCTCCTTCCTCCCCCCTCCTTCTTTTCCCTCTTACCTCCTCCCTCTCTCTCTCTCTCTCTCTCTCTCCAACCCCCCCTCCTTCTTTCCCCCCTTACCTTCACCCACTCCCTTCCTCCTTCCTCCTTTACCTCCTCCCTCCTCCTCCATCCCATCCATCCTTCTTCCCCTTCAACTCCTCCTTCTTCCCCCTGCTTCTCTTATTCTTCCCGTCTCTCTGTCTTTCTCATATATTCGATATTTTAACGGCATATGTTTGCGCGCGCGCAAGCACACACACACACACACACACACACACACACACACACACACATATTAGATGATGATGATTACACCAATAATAATGGTTGTATCATCTCAAACAGGATTATCACTTCCGCAATTACTACCGCCAACCACCATCATTACCACTATTAACCAACAAAAATACCATCACCACCAACTACCACAATTGCCACCACCGCCACTACCACCATTACCACCCCCACAACCAGCTACCACCATTATCACCACCACCACCACCGCCACCAACTACCACAGTTGCCACCACCACCACTACCACCAACTACCGCCACCACCACCAACAACTACCACCACCACCACCACCATCCCAACCACCAACTACCATCATAACCACCACCACCAACAACAACAACTACTACCATTACCACCACCACCAACTACTACTATTACCACTACCACTAACCACCACCATTACCACTTACCACCAACTACCACCATTACCACCACCACCAACTAGGCTACCAACATTACCATAACCCCATCAATCCTGATTGGATTAGTAAGTGCAAGGTAAATTTCTTCAATATTAAAACACACACATAAACAGGATGGAATAAAAAGGAGGAAGGTAGTAGAACCATGTCATGACAAGTATATAAACAAGATGATTAAGTTGATGTACTCAAATGTGGATGGAATGGTATCTAAATTATTAGAGATGAGTGATTAAGTCAGAGAAAATCTCTATCTGTCTATATACCTAGGCTGCTTCCCCCAAGAACAGGGAGGTAGCCGAGACAGGACGACACACTCCCCATTTACTCATCCATTCAAACACATTCATTCGCATCTTAGCCCCAAGGGGAGAACGGACAGATCCTCACCGCACCACACCGCACAAGGGTCAACTGTGCAATGCAATCAGTGACATCTGCAGCAGAGCCCGACAGCAGAGCTGGTTTACCCCTGCCACATCATAACAGACCCATCCCCTTACCCGCATCTGAACCACATATAATATGCCTAACTGAAACAAAATTAACACCGAGGATATCAATTGACATACTAAACTTAGAGGAATATAATATATGAAGAAGAGATAGAAACTTAAAAAAAGGAGGAGGAATTATAATATTAACTAAGAAAAATCTAAAAGTCAATGAAATAAAACTAGATATACCCTCACAAGTAGAACTGATTGCAGTGGAGATCAACACATCTGAAGGGAAAGTAATTGTAGCCAATTTGTACATGCCACCCAGATCAAACACATGGGAAAGAGACGAATATGAGGACCTGGCAGAGAGTACAATTCAGAGTTTAAGAGCATTACTACATAAAATGGAAGAGAAATCGGAAAGAATTAAACTAACTGGAGATTTTAATACAAATATAAATTGGAATACTCTAGATATAAGAAGCCAAGAAAGCTGTTGGGACCAAAAGCTCCTGGATCTCGTGCAAGAGTTTTTCCTAACGCAACATCAGGGAAATCACCAGAAAAAGAGGACTCGATGTACCTTCAATGCTAGATCTCATATTTACTAGGCAAGAAAATGATATTGACAGTTTAATATATCACCCTCCACTCGGCAAAAGCGACCATGCAGTACTAAATTGCAACTTCAGGATAGCATATGACATAGTTAACAGCAATGAAAGTTACAAAAAGAGCCTAAACTATAAAAAGGGAAATTATCATGACCTAAAGAAGTATTTCTTAGAAGTTGATTGGGAAAATGAGCTTAGAGGACAAGATTTAAATGCTGTATATAAAAAATACTGTGAATTTTATGAAATAGGAGTCCAGAAGTACATCCCATGGCACAAAGAAGCAGATATGAAAATACAGAAATGGTTCAATACAGAATGTAAAAAATCAAAAGAAAGAAGAGATTTGTTGTGGAATAGATACAGAAGACACAATAGTGAAAGGGCATATAATAATTACAAACAGGCAAGAAACGATTATACAAGAATAAGGAGAGAAGCCCAAAAACAGTTTGAGGAGGATATCATAAATAAAAGTAGTGATCAACCGAAGCTATTTTACAGCTACATCAGAAGCAAAACCAAAGTAAAAGATATAATACAATCCATTACGGACGAGGGAATCACCTATACACAAGAGAAAGATATTTGTGAAGCACTAAATAAGAATTTCCAATCAATTTTTACAGAAGAAAAAAATTTTGAGAGGGACTATGTGGAACATGCATGTCCACACATACTACCAGATATACAAATATCAGAAAAAGTAATACAGGAGGAGTTAAGTAAATTAGACAGAGGAAAAGCAAATGGTCCTGATGAAATTTCATGTTGGGTGTACGAGAATGTGCAAAGGAGTTAAGTAAACCATTTTTTTAATTTTCAAGAAATCCTTTAGTCAAGGTAAACTACCTGATATTTGAAAGAAAGCAAATATTGTCCCCTTATTCAAGAAAGGAAATAGACAAAATCCACTCAACTACCGACCAGTATCACTGACCAGTGTTGTAAGCAAGGTATTAGAAAAGCTTATAAGAAAAGTTTGGGTAAATCATCTAGAACACAATATGGTAACAGAAAGACAGTTTGGTTTCAGAAAAGGAAAATCATGTGTTACTAATCTGTTGAGCTACTATGACAGAGTAACAAACACAATACAGGAAAGAGAAGGATGGGTGGACAGTATCTATTTAGATTTCAAGAAAGCATTTTGACACATTACCACATCAAAGACTTTTATGGAAACTGTACCATCAAGGAGGAATTCGAGGCAAACTGTTTTGTTGGCTGCAAGATTTTCTCATAAAAAGAGAAATGAGAACAGTACTAAGGGGAAACTACTCATCACGGAAAGAAGTGACTAGTGGAGTACCACAGGGCTCAGTGCTGGCACCAATCATGTTTTTAGTGTATATGAATGATATAGAGAGTAACACTGGAAATGAAAGCTATCTAAATATGTTTGCAGATGATGCAAAAATACAAAGGAGAATTACTAACACAGACTCTTGTAAAGAGCTACATGAAGAATTAAATACACTTCATGAATGGAGTAATACATGGCAAATGGAATTCAATGTGGACAAGTGTCATGTAATCAAGTTTGGTAAAAATGGAAAAAGACCTGATTGGGATTATACGTCAGGAAATAAAACCCTACACACATCAGAAAGAGAGAAGGACCTAGGTGTGATTATCAATAACAGACTATCTCCGGCTGACCACATCAGTGAGAAGGTACGGAACATGTATACACTGCTTGCAAATATGAGGATAGCATTCACATACATACGAGTAAATGAAGACATGCTAAGAAGGATAATAACATCATTCACCAGACCAACCCTGGAGTATTCATCAGTAGTCTGGAGTCCTCATTCCTCATCTCAAAAAACACATAGACAAGATTGAAAGAGTTCAAAGGGCCGCTACAAGATGGATACCAAGCTTAAAGGATCTAAGCTACGAAGAAAGACTAAATAAACTGAATCTACCAACACTACAGGAGAGAAGGAAAAGAGGTGACATGATAATACTATATAAATGCATATCAGGGAAGGAGAAAATAGACATAAATGATTACTTAACATATGGGGAAGCATCAGCAAGAGGACACTGCAAAAAAACTGCATAAGAAGAGAGGTGATTCAGTTTCCCAAACAGAGCAATTGATCAGTGGAATGCACTACCGAATGAAATAGTGTGTGCCAAAACAATTCACAAATTTAAGGAGATGTACGATAAATATGGTTTAAGACACGGGACAGAACGAGCTTGACTCATTCCTGTAAAGATAATTGGGTAAGAACAATTGGGTAAGAACACACACACACACACCCTCTCCAATGCGTTGTCGTGTCCTTCCCCTTCCAACCACGTCACTATCATAATCTCTCCAACTCAGCCTCTCACTCTTCTAAGTGACTATACGTATAAATTATATTAGTAAAAAAAATTGTCCCTGAAGCCGATTACTGATAGACAGAAGAGCCTGATGATGATGATGATGATTATGATGATAATGATCTACCATATCCCTATTTCCCACTGAAAGGTGGGTGGGGAAGGATCACACCAAAAATATCAGAAGGTAATTTTTCACTCCAATATGCTGATCCTGTGCATGACAAAGTTTAGAATACTGTACTCGGAGCTTAGGGTCAATTCTCACAGTTGCCCCTTATAAGTTTTCTCACAAGTACCTTTTAACAGAAAATGGTTGCTTTAAGAGTAACATCTAAAAATGATCTTACAATATTTCCCCCTGCTTGGCCTTCAGGGACAGTGTTTCCCATTGTGTTGGGGCTTGTATTGAATGGTAAATAAAGAACCTAAATAAAAATATATATATCTTCTTTCATCATTGCTATACTGTTTCAATATAGTTATTATGCTCTGTATTTGTATGGATTATTTTTCTCATTCGCACTTAGCCTTCAGCGACATCGTTCCCCTGAGTGTTGGCGATTACAAAAAATGATAAATAAATGGAAAAAAAAATTAAAAGACTTCATTCTTCGCTCTTCCTTCTCACTCAAACCTGCATTCACTCACGGGATAGGGGAATGATGTATGTGATTTGTCTTTCTTTAATGATAGGTAGGGAACATTTCGTGGTCCCTAAAACTCAATTCGTCTATCAATATACTGTACTGTCCAAAATAATCCACACGATAGTCCAGTATCCTTGAGCAATAAACACATCACTCATCATCATCTCGCATTATCCTGTCTTCATTTTTCTTTCATTCTTCTTAAATCTGTTATAAGATCTGCGAAAATTCATTTCTCTGAGGTTGATTCACATTTCCCTTTAATCCTGCACTTAATGACTTTGCAAAGGATCTTTTTTTTTTTTTTTCGCTCCACGAGGAGAACGTATGCTACATAATCGACCATAAAAAAAAACTTTTCCTCTCAATTACAACGACCAGTTACACCTACCAATTTAGACCCAACTGGGTGCGACTTAATCGACTATGACAACAACAAACCATTCCTACCAAACTGAACTCCACTGGAAATGGCATATTTGTCCTATCTTTTCATATGTGTGTGTGTGTGTGTGTGTGTGTGTGTGTGTGTAAGAGGTGGTGGGCGAGGGGTAACTACTTGTAGCCTACATATTGATGTTTTTAAACCCTTCAAGCAGAAATCGCATTTTTTCCCCCTTTATCTCCAAATCATCTTATTTAGCTGTGCAGAAAATTACTGGAGTGGAGAGGTTAGACATATGCCTCATTCATCCCTTCAAAAAGACTTTTAAAAGTTAAATAAAATGGTCTAGATGTAGCGTGAATAAATCAACAAAACACATTATCGGACTGAAGGGGTTAAAAGAGTGACCACAGGCTTTTCGATTCATAAGCTCTTCTCTCTCATTACCACCTCTGTTAAACTGTTCCTATGAGCCATTTATGTGTGTCTGTTCCATTAATGTCACGTATCACCCATCTACCTCTACCCAAACGCTTACCACTTGTCATCGCAGCTAATGCAAGAGTTACTCAGTTATTTCAGTTATTTATATAAACCTTTTTTTTTAGCTCTGTCAGTGTTTCTCATTCTATCTTACTCCCTGCCTACGATCAAAAGGTTTGGTTTTATACAGTTGCACCGCCAGTTTTAATTCGGTCGGTTTTGGTTTCGTTCAAATGCGGCATAAAGGTGAGCTGCTATCGCTCATTCACTCTAGCTTGGCCCAGATTAATTCATGTCTCTCTCTGGCAGAAAAAGACAACGCTATGACTACATTCTTTCTATGGCACTTCTTTGTGACTAGCATCATACAGTATTCTAGTGTTAGATTATTACTACAACTGAGCATTCAAGATGGAGAGATGGCAATTTTAGGCCAAGTTAGAGTAAAATGAATATCGCATATACCATCGCCATCTGGCCCTTAATACTGAATAAAGAGGTGAAGTCATGGAGGTCGTGTTTAGAAAGGATCCAAACCAGCTTAAAAGAAAAAAAAACAAGTCTACATTGCAATTAACTAGTATCATTTTTCTCGTATTTTGCCACTGTAATATTTATCCCAATTTAATCGTGACGTATGCGGTAGCTCTGTGATTGAACGCAAACTCATATACAACCAATTTTTGGCACAACTTTAGTTTGCAGAATTTACAATCACTGAAATGGGAATAGTGGAGACAGGGAAGTCGAGGGAAGATACACCTCTTCTAACTATGCCCTCATCCTAACCTGAACCCATTTTGATGTTATACTTTCCATAACCCCATACAAAGGGACAGGAAGATTTGCTATGGGCACCTGACCTAACATCACCCGATTCCATCACATACCACACTGATGGAGCAGTTTTAGTTGACCCCTCCAGTCTGGCGACGTGTTTTACTTCGATTCTTACTATGGTCTGTTTGAATGACCTGTGCCCCTGAGATGTATGGGGCAAGTAGGGTGTGTTCGATTCACTGCTGCTGATTGGCCGCCGATGCTGTCATTGAAGTAAATGCAGGCATGTATTGTAATGCAACAGGCGGACGTAGATGTACACCGTGGGTGGATGCAGTGCAACATGCGGACGTAGGTGTGCACCGTGGGAGGATGCAGTGCAACATGCGGACGTGGGTGTAAACCGTGGGTGGATAATCTTCCTCAAACGTCACTCATCGTTTTATAAAACTTTATAATCAACTTAATTTTCTTTGATAACGGTAAACTTTGAAACCTAAGTTTGACCTCTTTGGCTTCGGAAATTATTCCATATTTAAAATGGCTCCTTATATTCCGGCAATATAAAAATATAAATACATATGCGTTAAAGCAAGAAGAGCTGTAAATTTACATCATCGGCGGCCAATCAGCAGTCGCAAATCAAACACATCCTACTCTGCCCATACTGTACATCTCAGCTGCACAGGTCAATCAAATAAAGTATACCTCCACACGATTTTATTCAATTTAATGGAGACTTTGTAGCAAAAGGGTTAATGTAAGAGTATATGAACTGTTCGAAAATTCTCCGCAACCAAATAAAGTCACCTGGAGATAGAACTTAAATAATAAAATAAAATGAGGTATCGAAATTGAAGGCTTCATTCCAAACTTCATAACGCCGGTTCCCTCCACGATGTCCGCAGCCAATGTTGTCGCAATATAAAAGAACATGCTGGGTTATTTTCGGCCATACCAGCGTCACACCATCTATATTCACGAAGTAATGTTTATCTAATTACCTTATTTGTTACCGAGGCAGCTATCATCAATGAACGTCATGCCGCCATTTAGCACCAAAGGAGGAACATGAGGCCTGGGTGACTCAAGGCTCTCCGTTTGCTTCTTGGTATATTGGGGCTATTAAATATGGACTACTTGTACTCTCGATCAAAAAATTATCTTCAAGCAGGTGATCGATGATTTTACAATGAGCATTACTGTTGCTCGCATGTTTCGTTCGTTCGTTCGTTTGTTTATAGGGCTTCAACACGCTCGCATGCGTAGGTTTTGTTTACCTAATGGCAGCTCTCCACGCTGCTCGATCTCTAGCAGCCTCTCCATCCAGTCCCATATCTTTAAGGTGACACTCATGATCTCATCCCAGGTCTTTTCCAGTCTGCCTCTCGCAACCCTACTCTCAACTCTCACACCTCGTACCCTCTGCAGCCAGTTGTCATCTTCGTTCCTCTCCACATGCCAAAACCACATTACACGTGCGTGCTGTACATACAGGAAGGAGCTTGTACTGGCTGGGATAGAATAAAACTCCTATGTCACTTGCTACGTTGCGTGGGGATAAGCAAAAATCCAGATGGCTCTGAATTATGTGTCATCATCTGGGTTCGGGTTGAAAAATACCCTCCCATAATGGATGTAACTAGTTCTCCATGCAAGTCGGGTGGCTTAGCATTTATCACGCCATGGTATAGCGACACAGTGCCTGGCTCCCTATCTTGAGAGTCCCGGGTTCGATTCCTGGCTGAAGCGTTAAAATCCTTACACACACACACAGACACACACACACACAATTATAGCCAGACGTCTTGATTTCAGGAGGGGTAGCCACAAACAAATCGCCTTCATGCCATCCTGTCCTCCTCCATCAGGCTGCCCTTTCTCCAACTCACATCTCTCACCCATATACCTTTAAAACTCAAGGTCCCTCCCCATGCATAACAAAACCGTCTGAAGGTAGCAAGTATAAACAAATCTTATCCGGCCAGAAAACCTAATCCCTTCCCAGTGACAGTGTTCCTTATGCTAAATAAAATCGTCTGGTGGCAACGGTGAGTACAAATGTCAGGGTAGAGAAAGGAAACACATTGAGAGAGAGAGAGAGAGAGAATGTGTGTGTGTGTGTGTGTGTGTGTGTGTGTGTGTGTGTGTGTGTGTGTGTGTGTGTGTGTGTTCCTATGTCTGTCTGTCTGCACTTTTTCCTCACATATTTCAAAGGGATGAAAGTTTTATGCCCTAACCACAACACAACACAGAAAAACACATGAACTAAAGACAACCAATTAAAACAGACACGTAGGGGGTTGTGATGGAGGTGAGAAGGTTGACGGCGATGGGTGGAGACTAACAGATGAGGCTGATTTTCTGCTGGAGTTTCCTTGAGAGAGAGAGAGAGAGAGAGAGAGAGAGAGAGAGAGAGAGAGAGAGACAGACAGACAGACAGACAGAAGGTAAAAATGAACAAACTCTGACGATCTTAGATTTCTATCACTCGCCCTCGGCTGAATAAAATCGTCTGGTTTTAGCTTTAAAAAAAAAGTAAAAATAAAAAAATAAAACGCAATCTCTACGCGGTTCAAAAATCCCCAACCCCCTCAGCTGATGGTCAAATGTAGTTAGACTCGAGGGTGGCTTTGACTAGTAACTAAGGAGACTCATTCCTACCTCACCAGACTCGAAGATTGATGTGACTAGTAACCAAGGAGACTCATTCCTACCTCATCGTATTCAAGGGAGGATTTGACTAGTAACCAAGGAGACTCATGGGATTTCCGGACTTACTATTAATTTTATGGTAGTGCTCCAGTTCCGTCGGGTGAAAACAAAGGCTACAGTGTTCTCTCATGGCTGTTTATCGCTACATCTGAAGAGTAATGCATCAACGTTTTTTTTATTTTTTACACCAGTTTCTTAGTTCGTGTGTGTGTGTGTGTGTGTGTGTGTGTGTGTGTGTGTGTGTGTGTGTGTGTGTGTGTGTGTGTGCGAGCGCCCATATGTGACAGTCAGAACAACAACGGCAAACACACCATCCCATCAATAATCTTAACCCTGTCATGACAGGGAAATCTCTCTCATTCTCTCCCACCTAACGCCAGACGATTTTATTCAGCTGAAATTAAGCAGGGGAGGCTGAGATTGTCTATACCTGTACCACTAACCCCTCCACGGTTCGTCTGTCTCGTATGTAACAAATCCCTCCATTTCGAAAAGTCTCCTGTAAGCTGAAGAAAATCGTCTGGAAATATTAAGAACAAAATGAAAATACGTGTCAGGAGTCAACGAGTTCAGCCAGATTCTACGACCGAGTTTCTTTGCTGCTGTTACCAAGGCGAAGGCGGGAAACGAGGCTCCATACACACACACACACACACACACACACACACACACACACACACACACACACACACACACACTGACTCGTCTTACACCTGCCAGCAATTACACCCGGACAAAAGCACAAAAACATCTAATTATCCTAAGTCAGAAATCAAAGTCCATGAACCTTACACACTGGCTTGTACGAGTAGAAAACGGAATGATAATGATGATGATGATGATGATGATGATGATGATGATGATGATGATGATGATGGTGGTTGGTGGTGGTGGTGGTGGAGTGACTCAGCATGGATCACAACCACAACAACATCCCGGGGGTTATTTTCACCTCATCCATCTGTTACCTGCGTCACTCTGGGTAAGGGCACATGATTTTCTTCGTCATTGGAAGGATCTAGGGTCTAGAGGAAGCAAAGTTAAGCAACGAGGCAAATCAACTCACTCTTGTAGGGCAAAATTTCACCTGGAGTCTCAGAAGAACCAGATTATATGCACATAATATAAACAGACAAAGTGCGTGATCAAGAAACACCATCAAGAGTAAAAACAAGAATACAAGAACACAACGCTACACAACAAACAAGTAATATGAGGATAGAGAGAGAACATGAGCATTGTATTGTTGGCCTTGTGTGTCAATCGCAGGGGCCTGAAAAATAATGAAACTGAATCCACACAATATGAAAAAAATAAAAAAATAAAGACTCGGAAATCCCACCCCATTTTTAGACACTTCATAAAAACGAGAAATTGTGAATGCATTAATCTGGCCTGAATGATGAGTCGACTTTGCTGCTCACCCATTTTTATATTTCATACCCTCTCATTTATTCAAGAGAATTTTTGTCAGCTGGTGATAACACACACACACACACACACACACACACACACACACACACACACAAATAATTCCTTCCACCCGATGACGTACATTTTTCCTTTTAATCACGCTACCATCAAAGGATTTTCTTTACGTCTTCTCCAGCACAGTGTTAGTGAAGGGCTTACCTAAGGCTACATCTAACCCCTCTATTATCAAAATTTCTCCCCACCTGAATAAAATCGTCTGAAGGTAGCAGGAATAAATTTTTAAAATGTCGGCGAACTGAAAGGATTAAATCTATCGTTCGCTTTAATTACTACAACAATGGCCACGAGAAAAATATGACAACGAAAAGCTGGTTCTATTATTGTTTTCTTTTCTCCTCCTCCTCCTCCTCCTCTTCTTCTTCTTCTTCCTTCTCCTCTTCCTTCGTCCTCTTCTTCTTCTTCATTTTTTTAATCTTTTTACATTTTAGCTCAAATATGGGCAAGAAATTTTGGCCACGAATCAGTCACTCATTCAGTCAAGTTGTCCTTCCTAAGCTGAATAAAATCGTCTGGTACTGGGAAGAATAAAAATAGGAATGTCGTCACTATAGTCAATGGGCTCATGAGACTTTTTTCTAATCCTTTCAATAGTTACAAGAGATCCTTCGTAAGCTGTTCAAGAATGACGTCAGAATGTGGCATGAATAAAATTGAAATATCGTTACTGTGGTGCTACTGAGAGAGAGAGAGAGAGAGAGAGAGAGAGAGAGAGAGAGAGAGAGAGAGAGATTCAGATATTATACACGTTACCACCAAAGAAGGGTGAATATTAATTTGAAGAAGACCAACCAAAATTTCTTATAAATTAAATTAACGGTTACAGAGACACAAAGTCGAGCCTAAGGTTTGGTTTAAATTTTCTTTACCACTTTTCTGGATAAAAAAAAAAAAAAAAAAATCCTTTGGCCGGAAACTTGTAAGTGCTGAGAGAAGAATGAAAGGAACAATTAGAATCATCAGGAGAAGAGCTTTTTATTTCCATCATTACGAGGACGTTTTTGTAAATATAATCTTGCTACCACCTATAGCTTTTACTTATCTTTGAGGAGACTTTTCATTAAGGAAGAATTTCACGGGGATTACTTTTTAACCCCTTCACTGCGACAGGTTTTTACTAATGTCAAATAACACCATCTGATAATAATAAAGTGCAAAGTTCGTGATCAGAGTGACGGGGTTGACAATGGAAAGACGAGAGTAAAAAGACACCGTCACTAGTGGTATAAAACAGAAATGAACAGGCAGGCGGGAGTGCTTACCATCCACCCACTCGATGTAGTGTTACCTCCAGGTCCCTAAACCTTGTGACAAGCCGGACTATTTCTTGTAATCCAAGAAACCATTTACTATGCTGAGAGGTGACCATATAACCAACGAGTAGGTGCCTGGTGGTCCACTGGATTCAGGCGCTCCAAACAAATGAGACCCCCCCCCAAAATAAGGGGGTTTCAGTCCAAGGGGGGGGGGAGGTTACTGCTTACAAACTACCCTCCATAGACGACCATCTGAGTCAGTCCTTCTTCCTTGCCTTAAAAAAAAAATAATAATAATAAATAAATAAATACATAAAAAAATCTAGCCCTAAATGTGTATAGTCAAAGAAATAGCTATCCTCCCAGTTCTGTCTGAAGGTATTTTAAAACTGACGATATGTAATGAAAACCTTATTTCTACTTGTGTGTGTTTCAGCTGGTTCGATTTTTCCGCTATGTATTCGTCAGACTTTGGCAAGATTCTCTCTCTCTCTCTCTCTCTCTCTCTCTCTCTCTCTCTCTCTCTCTCTCTCGAATGAGCAGTTTGGCCCGGGGTCACTACGCTTCTGATGGGGTGGTGAAGGTGACATGCCGGGTAGAGATAACAGGAGAAATGGAGAAGTAACACGCCGGGTAGAGGTAGCAGGGAAAACAGAGAGGGTGACACGCCGGGTAGAGGTGGCACGAGACATGAAGAAGGTGACACGCCGGGTTGAGGCAGCAGGAGAAATGCAGGTGACATGCCGGGTAGAAGTACTAGGAGAAATGGAGAAGGGCAACAGGTTAACGAGTCTTGTAGAACAGGTAGCAGACGGCCAATTAAGATAGCATAATAACTCCTTGAAGCGGATGGTGTGTGTGTGTGTGTGTGTGTGTGTGTGTGTGTGTGTGTGTGTGTGTGTGTGTGTGTGTGTGTGTGTGTGTGTGTGTGTGTGTGTGTGTGTGTGTGTTTCAACCTTCAGACGATTTTCTTCAGCCTAGGAAAATGTCTCTCGTGCTAATGAACGCTGTACCTAACACCTACAGTTCGAAACATCTCCCTTAAGCTGAATAAAATCGTCTGGGAATAGCAAGATTAACCCCTTCAATCCGACGACCTCTTATCTTTATTCTTGCTACCTCCAGACGATTTTATTTTGCTTCCGAGAGACTTTTAGATCCAGAGGGGTTTGATACCCACTTTATCAGTTTCTTTACAATTGGAGATCCTTCATAAGCTACATACAATCGTCTGTCTATCTATCTATCTATCTATCTATTGCCAGACGCCTCAATCCCGTTTGGGGTGGCCACAAACAAATCGCCTCCAAGTCGCCCTGTCCCCCGCCATTTCACTGCCCTGCTCCCAACTCACACACCCCTCTCTCATATACCTCTCCACCCCATCCCTCCATCTCATCCTCGGCCGCCCCCTCCCTCTTTCCCCCTCCACCTCACTCATATACACTCTCTTCGTCAGTCTTTCACCCTCCATCCTCTCCACATGGCCAAACCACCTCAGTGTATTCCTCATAACGCTTCCTATCACATCCACATCCACACCACAACGTTCCTTTATATCCTCATTCGTCAGCCTGTCTCTCCACGTGACTCCACAGGCTCCTCTTAAATAACTCATTTCCACTGCTCTCACTCTTGACTTGTGTCCTTCCAACAATGTCCAAGCTTCACTTCCGTACGTTAGAGTTGGTATCACAATACTGTCATGTAGTAACTTTTTCACTTCCATGCTCACTTCCCTGTTTCTTATCACTGCTTTCAAGGAACCAGCAACCTTTCTTCCCTGCTGTACCCTTTCAAGCACTTCACCCTCCAAACCTCCATCCTTACTCATCACACTACCCAAATACTTAAACGTATTCACATTTTCCAATTCCTCACCATCCAACCTCGCTGTACATTCACTAACTTCACCTCTCTCAAAGACCATCACTTTACTCTTCCCTACATTCACCTTTAGGTTCCGTTTCTTACACACTCTCCCAAACTCATCCACCAAGCCTTGCAGCTCCCCTTCTTCTTCACTCAACAACACAGTATCATCTGCAAACAACAGTACAGGGAGTTTCCAAACACTATCCTCTCTCACCAGGGCCACTCCAACATCCACTACCTTACCTTGTACCTCTTTTATTACCCCATCCATGTACAGATTGAACAACCATGGAGACATGACACATCCCTGTTTCAAACCAACTTTCAAAGAGAAAAATTCACTTAGTTCACCATCCACACGTACTGCAGCCTTCGCACCATCGTACATACTCTTCACAGCATTCAACAACTTCCCATCTACTCCATATATTTTTAACACTTTCCACAATCCTTGTCTATCCACCCTGTCATGTGCTTTCTCCAAATCCATGAAAGCTGCATACAACTTCTTTCCCTTCTCTAGAAACTTTTCCACTAAAGATCTAAGAATGAATATCTGATCTACACAACCTCTTCCCTTCCTAAAGCCTCCCTGTTCTTCTCCAACTAATTTCTCTGTTCTTTCTCTAACTCTGTCTATAAGTATCCTACCATACACTTTTCCTATTATACTAAGAAGACAAATGCCCCTATGATTACCACACACTTCTTTTTCCCCTTTTCCTTTGTACAAGGGAATAATTATACCTGACTTCCAATCCTCCGGGACTCTACCTTCCTCCCAGGTCAATCTGCACATCTTCCACATCCATTCTACTACTATCTCTCCCCCATGCTTCAGCATTTCACCACACACTCCATCAATTCCTGGGGCTTTCCCCGATTTAACTTTCTTCATTGCTTCCACAACTTCTATCCTACTGATTTCTTCCTGTCTTCTCACCTCCCTCCTTCTCCCAGCCATTCCCCAGCCACTTATACTCGCATTACTTCCATCCTCTACGTTCAACAATTCCTTAAAGTGTTCTCTCCATCTGCTCACTTTTTCTCCCTTCTCCACTAGTAATCTACCATTTTTATCTTTCACTCCCCTGCTAACTTCACTTCCACCCTGTCTTACTCTTTTCGCCTCTTTCCTGAACATTTTCTTACAGTCCCTCCACTTTACACTCAAATTCCTTCCAAATTCCTCATCCACTCTCTTCTTACTCTCTCTTACCAATCTTTTCACCTCTCTCTTCCTTTCCACATATAACTCTCTCTTCCGGAAGTGGTTAAAACAAAAAATGCGTCCTCAGGCTGAAGCGGTGATTACAGAATAGGAGGAAGAGGAGGAGAAGAAAAAACATAATGATAATAATAATAATAATAATAATAATAATTATAAGAAGACGAAGAAGAAGACGAAAAGAAGAGAAGAAGAAGAAAAAAAATTGAGCTTAATGCCTATCAATCACACTAAGAAAATAAAACTAGACAATCAGTTAATCCTAAGTTCAATTTATGCCCCTAAACCCGCTAAGCTTGTATCGTCTTTTTGTCGTTCTTGTATCTTGCATCGTTCTTTTGCTACATTACACACAGTTTAAGCGATCCTCCCTGTATGCACTTCACTGCAGGTCATTCACCTTAACCTGGCTCAGATTTTCGTCCTTCTGCAGCTTATTTCACGTAGCCCAGTGACAGAAAAAAGACTGTTACAGCTGTGCATCCTTTCCATTGCACTTCTCCGTGATTAGCATCCTTTTCAAGTGTTAAGCTGCTGTTTCAAGTCAGCGTTCAAGATGGAGCGATGGAAATTCTAGGCCAAGTTAGAGTAGAAAGAGTTTTCCAGATCCATTAAAGTCTATTGAACTGACCCAAACTCCTCCTTTATACTCTAATGTCGTATTCTTCTGCCACTGCTTTGTTTCTCGGCTTATCAAATTTTACCCTTTCACTCTGGGTATCCTCTCGCCCATTATCCATCACATTTCTCCCATTATCGACCTGTATACCACAATTATCCCATCATACATATTTTTATTTCGTCCTCTTAACCCCCCACGCCAAAGAAAATAATAAAAATAAATAAATACATAAATAAACAAGAATCCCTAAAGGCACATAATCATTCAGTCTCCTTTCATCATTCTCTCCAATCTCTCTTCGACGTATATTCATGTGATTATTTGAGTGTGAAATATGACGGAGTGGAGGGAGAGGTGGTGGAGTGATACACGTCACAACTACGTCACGTAAAACCTTCCCCTGTCTGAATGTCTACTCGGCTCTTGCCAGCTTCGCCTTCAAAGCCAAGAGTAAACTCCTTAATGAAACATACTTGGCAATGCACTGTAGTGCCATAAATTAGGAGGCGGTGTCAAACAAGCTGTGCCAAAATGTCATATTGATCCAACTGTTTGTTTAGAACATATGTGCGAGAAACGATGTCTCATGGGGTCTGAAATGGATAGTAATTACCTGGAACAGTGGAAACCATATCATACCAGACTGCATCATTTTATGGCATATGATTTATGTCACATGGTAATATAATTATGAACTAGAAAAAAAAATTATTCGAAAATTATTAAAACGAATGGAAAAGGCGCAGAAACAAGAGAGGTACAAGTCAGAAACAAGAGAGGCTTTGGGATGGGAGGAGATTCAACGTTCTATTCTCATTACATTTCACATTACTAAAAAAAATAAATAAATAAATAAAAAATAAACATTTGTAGCTGGTGGAATGTAATGTTGGGTATAGAACTACGAATATTCTTCCATCCGAAATGCTTTCTGGTTTCGATGCTTTTTTCATCTCATGTTTCTGCACTTTCTCCACCCCTACGTCTTAACAATTATTTTAGAAAACGATCTGCTAATTTCTTTTCTTTTCATGGAAGCTAGACACAAACTACACATTAGCTCTACGTGGAAATCGTTGTTGCCATTACTGAGGCATTATACGAAAAATGCTTACGTGGAATGAGGTAACGTGAATCCGTGGGGTTTTACATATTCTGAAAAGAGGTCTGGGTAACAAAGAATGTTTTTAGGGTGTAACTCGTGTACTGTTAGAGTACGCCACAGTGTAGCTCGAATGCTGCTCTTAGTATGAAAACGCATATCAACGGGTGTTACAAAAAATTTTGGTGCGTGACATGCACAAGTACGGCTTTTCATTATGAAGTAATGATTCATGAAGAAAAAAGAAAGATGAAAGAAGAAAAAAATCGATTTTTTGTTTTTCGACCTGCTTTCGAAAATCCTACGAAGGTTAGCGGGATGTGAGTGGCTTTGCACTTACATTGAGAGGTCTTTCAGTGTGTATGCTGAAAACTGGTCTTCATGAGCGTTTTTGTGTGTGAGCCCCAATGCCTTTAAATACAGAGACGCGTCTTTGAAGCTGTGTCATCCCTACACAGTAATCGCGGAAGGATTTATTAATAAACCATAACAATTAGCTTTCGTTTTATAATGATATTTTCACAACAAGATGCCACGTCATGGCCTAACCCTCAGCTGCTGATATATTCAGACAGCAATAAAAAGAGCGATAAATTAAGGTGGTACTTAAGAAATGTGGTGGAGGGAGAGGGGAGATCACAGATGGTATTACCCGCATGGTGCAGGTCCCAGTACTGCCACTGTCTGAAGTCGATGTTGTAAACACACACACACACACACATATATATATATATATATATATATATATATATATATATATATATATATATATATATATATAAATATAAGAGTATTTTGTGTTAGAGTGACTACCTCACATTAGCGTAACCCATAGTACCTATAAAAAAAAAAAAAAATCCCAACACCAATCTAAGAGTAAACAGCTTCTGAGAAGCAGATGTAAATCATTCACTGAATTAATATACATATATGCTGAAACTTTCCTATGATTATACGGCAAAATCCCATCATGGATTATGGGAGCAATATTTTTTCTCCCCTACCAAAGTTGTTGGGCATATGGTTGCTACCCAACAAGATAAATGGCTTCCTGGAGACAGGAAACCATCTAGCTTGCCATTCAATGTATAGTCACCATCAAGTTGCATTAACTCGTGTGAGTGGATAGTTAGCACCCCTACCAACCACACAGCGCCCCTCACCACAAAAAAAAAAAAAAAAAAAAAAAAACGTCATGTTATTCATTGGATTAAAAAGAATAATTTACACCTAACTACTGTGATGTTCTCGTCTCACTGCTGACCTAATCAATGCAACAAAATTCCTCACACGTCCCGGATACATCTTTGGTACTGTTTCCGTCGAGTTTAGAAGCTTACTACGAATCAAGAAATGTGCTACATTTTACATTTTAACTGATCCTAATAGTAACATTTCTCCATCTGAATGCTGAGCTGCAACAAGAAAGTAACACCAGAATGAGATGCTAGTCCCAAAAAGAAAGTGCTATGAAAAGGATGTAGACCGTACTATTTCTCTTATTCTGCCACTGAGCTACAAGAAACACCATGCAAAATGAAAATCTCCGACAAGTTGTGGTGGACGGACTATTGTTAATCTTTCCTTAGTGTTTTATTTAGCTTATTTCATTTTAATATTGTCTTGTATGTTATTTTCTTCATAAAGGATGTAGTCTGTGAAAAATCGTACGAGAAAATATAAAGAAAAAAATAATACCTTCAGCTCAAGGACGTTTATTATTTTTTTCTGTCTTGGGACGATTTTATATAAAAATGGGGAGATATTAAAAAATGGAGGGTACCTAAAGCCTCCATTAACTTCAGTAACACGAGAAATCTGGCCTAAGGTGACGTGAGTAGTTTGGATGTTGCAAGTATAAGGTAAAACAAGAGATAGATAGAGAGATTGGTGGAGAGAGAGAGAGAGAGAGAGAGAGAGAGAGAATGTGTGTGTGTATGTGTGTGTGTGTGTGTGTGTGTGTGTGTGTGTGTGTGTGTGTGTGTGTGTGTGTGTGTGTATGTGTGTGTGTGTGTGTTCTGTGGTAGCATGAAAAACTAATATAAGACATCATTACAGTGAATCGATGGAGCTCAGGATACATATATTGATCTCGTCGGGGTTAGATATGGCATTCAGTAACCTTTCAGTAATCTTCTGTAACTAACAAAATCGTCTTAAAATTACTACTTCTACGTCACAGCCAGGAAGGAGCTCCAAAATACTGCCGTTTATTTATTGACTGATTTATTTACTTAGCTGGTCACATTTCCTCTCTACCTCTGCAAGTTTTGAGTTATTTATTGTGAGGTCGAAACAAGAGAAAACCCAAGGATCAGAGTCAGCAAGGCATATCTTTTCCAAAGCTGAACAAAAAAGTTAAATTCAAGATCCATTCATTTTGAGATGCCTGGCAGAGTGGAGGCAACAGGAGATCACAGACAATCAAAAAACAGACGATTATGACAGCCCCAGGGGTGACCAGTTGAATACATGAAAGACCGGGGGTACAGGTTCACTCCTACAATGCAAAAGTGGGAAGAAATGGGGAGAGTGTATAGTTAGATGGGTGCTGCGTGTCCAACGTAATGGGAAAGGAGTACATGCATACCAGTAGAAAGACAAGCATAACAGCGACGGACGAGAAAGACCGACGAAGCACTGCAGCAACGAAAGAGGTTGAAAGGAATAGGTAAGAGGAGAAATGATAGGAAGAAAAGCCTCTGACTCCACCATATTCGGAAGTGTTGTATACGATTAGCACCTCTCACACATGACACCTGTACTCCACACACAGGTGCTAAAAGTTCTTGTATAAAGTCAGAAAATGAGTGGACTTTAGGAATGCATAGAGCCGATTCAACACCTCTAAGCTCTAATGCACAGTAGTATCATCTTTCCAAGTTATATCATGGGAGAAAAAAGGGAGACTCCAAGGATACCAAATGATAATGAAGGACTGAGTCGTGTGTTGTTGAAGGTGAAGGGCTAGTCAGGTGTATGATTTGTATGATTCTGCGAGGTGGTAGATGGAAGAACTCAGTTTTTGATAAATTATTTACAACAAGGTTTTTGTTATCTCAGAAATACGAGATAAAACAGATATCAGATGTGCCGAAGCTTCATTCCGTGACTGCTTTAGTAACTCTTCCGTGATATTTTTGGTAATAAGCGTTCAGCATTCGTATGTGTGGAATGTGTTCGATTACGCCAACCTGCTAATTAATGTTTTATTTTAGTTAAGTGAAGAAATGCATCATCCTACTTGCCTTATATCAGGGCACACTTTGACACTGATAAAAGCAACGTAACTATCTCCTATTACAATAATGTCTCTAGCGACGTGCGAAGGTAAGCTGCAGCTTTAGCATTTTCCGGGATAATACAGTATTGGATTTCTACTGTCGTTTTTTGGCCCTTTTCGGCAACATAATGGCGATTTTTGAAAAAAGTCACTTGCTGTAGAGAACGCCCAATACTTTCCAGTAATTTTTTTTCAAGGATGTGCTTAGGTCCGCTGTAGCTTTAACAGTTTTCGAGGTAACCCTGGTTTGGTGCTATGCTTTGCCATCCAACTAGACTGCTAGAGGCTGACAGTGTTCTCGCACGCTCACATCGCTCGCTTGCTTTCTGATGTAGTTCTTTCACCTTAACTTGGAAAGGATTTTCGTTCTTTTGTGGCTTATTTCACGCAGCTCAATGGCAGAATAAGATAATGCTATGGCTCTACTGTATATCCTTTCCATTGCATTTCTTCGCGTCTAGCATCATAATTATTTTAGTGTTACTCTCTGGGTACAGAGCATTCAAGATGGAAAGACTGCAATTTTAGGCCAAATTAAAGTGCAGAGCATACTGCGCTGAAGGGGAGCCTACTGGTACAGGTGGTGGCGCTTACACCCTGGGTGAAGCAGCTGCGACGCCCAGCTGAAACCCAAACTTCCTCACGTTTCCATGCACATCGCCCTGGGAACCTGGTCCGACCCTGGTGAGACGTTGTCTATCACAAGGAGACACTGATTCCTTATAAGGTGTATATACTGTACTGTACCTGTAGGATGGCCCCATAGAAGCAGTTGCTGGTCGACAGGTCTGCTCAAGCAGATACCGAGGTTAAACAAAACTTGCTACAGGATAAAAACGAATGAAAGCTACAGCCAGAGTTGTCCATGTATCCCTCTCATAATTCTTTCCTCACCAATATTTTTCCTATCTTTTATTTCTTGGTCGTTTGCAAGAATTCTTCTTTAGTTATCTTCACATCATTTCACCTTTTCCCATCATCATTTCTGAATAACTGCAAATCTGTAAATAAAACTGCATCAGAGTTTCGGCGTAAAAATACCTGTTTTCAAATCAACCATCTATTTTCAGATTATTTTCACAATGACATAGTTATGGATATTTTTCCTTCGTCACCTTGTCGCTTCAATTTTTCATAACCCTCTCATGTAGAAAACAATTCCAGCATTCTAATTCAGTTATCACAGAGGATTATACTCAGATGACTGTGAGTTATACGAAATTTATAGCGTATTAATACCGTCACTAATAACCCTCTTGTTGTCGAAATCATTTATATTCCACCTAACGTTAGACGATTCTGTTCATCTGAGTGATAGTTATTAGAGCCTCTGTGTTAACACTATACTCCTTTTACTCTAAGTTGCTCTCAAATTGCCATCTTTCCATTTTGAAAGATGATCTGTAACTATATATTAACACTAGATTATGATGCTAGTCACGAAGAACTATGAAAATAATGTGGAACCGTAATACTATGTTATTCCGTCAGTAAGATACGTGAACTAAGCTGCAAAAGGACGAAAATATGAGCCAGGTCATGATGAAAAGAGAACAATAAGCTACCATTAACCCCTTTACGGTCGGGATAACTCTAGCTCTCTCTACCAGTTAACGCTGGAAGGTTTTTTGTGAGTCATAGAAGCCTGAGTGACAATTGTGTTATTTTATTGATCTCTTTATAAACTTCCTTTTTGCCTTCTTTCTTTTTTCTTTCTTGCATCCATCACAATTCGACTTTGCGTTCTATTTCGGCTAACGTCAGACGATTTTATTTAGCTCAGAAAAATGCAATAAAGAGGAAATATAAATAAAGTCTATCTGTTTGGGGTTTTGGTTGAGAATTAAGGGCTTCGTAAATCCAGACGAATTTATTTCGGTTGTACACAAAATCTACCATGCTAATCCTCTCTTAATAATAGGGAGATTTCTTTGCCCCCCCCCCCCACAGAAGCGCCCCTTTCCACTTACCTTCAGCTGAACCGGTAAAGAGGTGGCCTGCTTTCCTATTGGTCTCAGGTTCGAATCCCGTCTGGGGCAGGAAACAGCTTAAATGGATTTGAATTTCATAAAAGCAGACTTTACTGATTTACCATTACACCAGAACACCCGCCGACATGTCATAAACATACCCCGCTAACACCAATACACCAGTCTTGTATGAGAAGGCCCTAGCATGTGTTCAATATGTACGGTGGGTGTAAAGCGGTGACATGTGGAGGTGTATAGACCACAGAGAACTACTGGTCCTTGAGAACAAGCTGTGAAGCCTATGCCCAGAGTCGGACACATTTGAAAAAAAAAAAAAGTCTCCCTCATCCTCCACCGTATGTCATTTCCTCATCTCTCTCTCTCTTTCTCTCTCTCTCTCTCTCTCCTTCTTCGGCAGCCAGCCCAAAGTTATCGCTTAGGTTTACTATTCCCTCAAGATCTAAAGATACGAGCAAAAACCTGACCTACACCTATGTCACACTGTTAGTTCTTCGTGTATTCCCTCCCTTCCTCTCTCTCTCTACACAGATATATAGACAGATACGTATATCATCATCATCATCATCATCGTCAGCCGTTGAATGTCCATTGCAAGACTGGCCTATTCCTACAGAAGTGGGGACGATACAGCCTGTGTATCTCTACCAAGTGGCTTAGGCTGTCTGGAAGAGATGGTATGTAAGGTCAGAAGTGCTTGTAAATGTGACTGTAATGTTGGAGTGGCTTTGGATGTTTGTGTAGTCTGTGAACTAAGTGTAGTCGGCCCGTGCAAGCCGACTGGGTGCAAACATACTTTATAGTACGTGATACTGGTTCAACCACAGCACCCCTTATGTGCGCCAAAGCAGTATGTGGCCGGGTGAATACTCTCAAAGTTTATTACTCTGGCGGGGCGCGAACCCTCGTTCTCCCATGTACGAAAACGCACACTCTACCAATGTAAGTATGTATGTATCATATGTATTATATATAACTGTGTGTGTGTGTGTGTGTGTGTGTGTGTGTGTGTGTGTGTGTGTGTGTGTGTGTGTGTGGATGGATGGATGGAACTGCACTTGATTTGGCATACTGATTTAGGACTATCAAAGGAAAAGGTGATTAATTTTTGGTCGTGAAAGGTCATTGGTAATTGGTCAAGGGCATGGTTAAGTCACACAGTTTTTATTCGAGGTTGACGAAAACATGACGGAAGGACTGAGGGATGGGGAAGGGTGAAGTGATTCTGTCCTGAAAACATTCGCTCAGAGGTAAAGGTCAGGGGACAAAGTCAATTTAAATACCTCTGATCCTATCTCAACCTAACTCGGTCGATGGGTTTGGGCCCAGGTAAGATGAACTGACCCGATTTTGAGAGGAATCAGGTAAAGGTCACGAGTACCAAGCAAGGTCAAAGATTCAGCCTTACAGGATCAGTAGGCACTTTTTATGTTCGTGTTCTGTGCTCATTAGTTTTGACACATGGTGACGAAACACGCTGTAAACAGAGGATCAAAAGCAGAGCACGTCCTTCATTTTATCAAGTCTACACGCTATTATTATTATTATTATTATTATTATTAGTGGTAGTTAGTAGTAGTAGTATAGTAGTAGTAGTAGTAGTAGTCATTCACTGTATACATTGGCATCTTACTCTCTAACTGCTTCTTCTTTGCTTTGTTGTCAGTACTGAACCTCTGTTGTTATTCATACTCCTCTTCTGCTCTCTCTCTCTCTCTCTCTAAGTCAATTTCCTCCCTATTTATAACCATACTTGCTTCTTTCTCTAATTCATCCTCATCTCCTGTCTCTCTCCTGTTTATTCTCCCCACGTTCTCTTCTCTTTTGGGGGTTAATTTTTTATCGACTTTTTCCTCCTCCTGTCCTTGCATTACTCAATCCGCTGACGCCTTCCCCCTCTCTGTCTATCTATCTATATGTCTATCTATCTCTATGTTCAGTCTCCCTATCTATTTATCTATCTATATCAGTATATCTATCTATCATTCTGAGTATTTTTTACCAGCTCGTATCTCTTTATCCATCTATCTCTCAACCTATCATTCGGTTTACTTTCTACCATTTTCTCTCTCTCTCTCTCTCTCTCTCTCTCTCTCTCTCTCTCTCTCTCTCTCGTGCATCCGTGTTACAACCACACAAATTTATTCGATTCACGACACATCCTACAAACCAGTTTCATTATATATATACAGGGTGGTCCAAAAATAGCGCCTTACTTGAAAATAATCCTGCCGGTACTTTAGGCGCTAAGGGAACGGCTTAGTCTGCTGGTGTGGGCGTGGGTGAGGCGGTGGATATAGATGACTAAATGATAACGTTTACCGAGCCGTCCCCGAAACACACAAGAAATAGCCCAGGGGAGGGGAAGAGGAGTGTCATGTGCTATCATCTCTCAACCTGAAGAAAATCGTCTGGATATAAGAAGATTTAGCAGAGAAAAGCGTTACTGGATTCATGGGGTTTATTATTATTATTATTATTATTATTATTATTATTATTATTATTATTACTACTACTACTACTACTACTATTATTATTATTATTATTATTATTATTATTTTCTCTGAACGATTTTATTTAGCTTAGGAAATACCTCTTCAGCCTGCAATAAGGAGTTACTTCACTACGATGACGCATTATATTATTCAAGCTTCCACCAGGCGACTTTTACTGAACTCAGGAAGGAAATTTAATAGCACACGGGCTTCTCAATATCTTACTTAATCCTTTCAGTTAAAAAAAATCTTCCCTAAGCGAAAAAAAAAAAAAAAGTTTGGTGTTGGCTTGATTAAAATGAAGAAAAAGTCACTGAATTCAAGGACAAAAAAAAATCATCATCACCATCATTATCATTACCATCATTATCATCATCATTATCATCATTATCATCACCATCATCATCATTATCATCATTATCATCACCATCATCATCATCACCAACCCCACCACTATCACCACCATCATCATCATCATCATCATCATCACCAACCCCACCACTATCACCACCATCATCATCATCAACATCACCACCACCACCACCACCACCATCATCATCACCACCACCACCACCGCCATCATCATCATCATCATCATCATCATCCAGACCTCTTCTCCCACCTAAGGATGGGGTAAGGGTTGGGTTACGATGTCTTGTCTTCCTATTGTCTTCCCGCTGCCTCAATTTTCTTCTTAGTTATGCCCCCTCGTACTGAAGGGGTGATATACAGCCTTATTCTCAGTAGGACATTTTTTTGCAACAGTATAGTCTTTTTTTTTTTTTTTTTTTTTATTCAGAACCTCTCGCTACTCAAAGATTTAGAAATGGTTTTGCTTTCGGTACCATAGGCGGTGTTCTAGTACGGTCAGCAAGTTTATTAACACCTCTTCCTTACCGATTTATTTCTGATTTTGCTCCATTACTAGAAAGCTTACCAACACCTCTTCCTTACCGATTTGTTTCTGATTCTACTGAGTTAGTTTTCTTGGTTAGGCAGCTTACTAACACATCTTCATTGCCGATCTGTTTCTGATTCTGCTCCGTTACTAGAATGCTTACCAACATCTCTTCCTTACCGATTTATTTTTGATTCTGCTGTGTTAGTTTTCATGGTTAGGCAGCTTACTAACACCTCTTCCTTACCGACTTATTTCTGATTCTGCTCCGTTACTATTTTCTTGAGTGTTATTTATGGTATCTATGTCGATACTGAAAAGAATTAAGAAGCAAACCGGGGGATATGAATGAGGAGTTTGAAAAATAAATCGGTAAGGAAGAGGTGTTAGGGAGCCTCCCTACTCAAAGAGAATACGGACCCAAGTTATTATTTTCAGTTTATTTTACCTCCCTCGGGACGATTTTTTTTTCCTCTCGGCTTTAGAAAGATCTGTCGTATCAACCCCTCTAGCCAGACGATTTATTTTCCTTCATTCTTGCTGGTACCAGACAATTTTATGAAGCTCCAGGTGGGTTTCTGCTGCTGAGGGGTTTAATCAAGGCTAAATCCAACCCTCCCAGTTCCAAAGGTCTTCCCCAACCTGAAGAAAACCGTCTGAACGTAGGAAGAATACAACACAACATTTATCTATTCATCTGTCTACCTATCTATCTATCTGTCTATCTATCTATAGCCAAATGTCTTAATTCCGGAAGGGGCGGACACAAACGAATCACCTCCATGTCATTCTCTCCTTCGCCATCGAGTTGCCCTTTCTCTAGCTCACAACCCCCTCGCTTATATACCTTTCCACTCCATCCCTCCATCTCCCTCTTTCCCTCCACCTCAAACACACACACACACACACACACACACACACACACACACACACACACACACACACACATACACACACACAGCCAATCTTTCCCTCTCCCTTCTCACCACACGGCCAAACCACCTGATGACCTCCTTCCCAGCAAATCCACATCCACCAAACCACCGTAGTGAATATTCTTTAAGGTGCAGCCTGCGCCTTCCCTTACACAACACTGCCACGTGACCCGACAACCCTCCCCTTCATCATCTTCAAGACGTCACCCAAGGAACCACATGCTGCCATGTCACCCCGAAGATGTTTATTTGTGCTCCTTTACTGGCATCTCAAGACAGTTTTATTGAGCTTTAAGACGATTTTATTCAGCTTAACAATGACGATTTTATTCAGCTCAGTCAAGACGATTTTATGCAGCTTGAGCCAGACGATTTTATTCAGCTGAGGCAAGACGACTTTAGTCAGCTTAAGCCAGACGATTTTTTAAAGCTTCGACCACACGATTTTACTCAGCTCAGGCAAGACGATTTTATCCAGCTTTCGACAAGACGATTTTATTCAGCTTCGATACGTCGGCTTTATTCAGCTCAGGCAAGACAATTCTATCCGGCTTACTCAAGATAATTTTATTTAGCTCAGGCAAGACCATTTTATTCAGCTTAGTCAAGACTTTTTATCCAGCTTAGTCGACGATTTTATTCAGCTTAGTCAAGACGATTTTACTGTATTCAGCTCAAGACGATTTTATTAAGTTCAGGCAAGACAATTTTATGCAACTAAGGCAAGACCATTTTCTTCGGCTCTGGCAAGACGATTTTATGCAGCTCTGACAAGGCTCTGAGATGGAGGAGTTAAATACAGCCTTCATTAACTAAGTGGAGATGTACTAAGAATAAGTGGAGATGTACTAAAAATAAGTAATGTACTCAAAATTAGTAGGGATGTACTAAGAATAACTGGAGATGTACGAAGAATAAGTGGAGATGTACTAAGAGGAATAAGTGGAAATGTGCTAAAATGAATAAGTGAAGACGTAATAAAATGAATAGGTGGAGATGTACTAAGATAAGTGGAAATGTACTAAAATGAACAAAATCGCATGGATGGAAAGGAAAAAGCTTCATCGGACTGAATTATATAATATTTACACACAGGGTAGTCTATTATGCACCTCTTATATCTTAGCTACAATTTTCTGTTGTTTTGCGAGGACGGCTCAGCGTTACCACTGCGTGTACCCACCATCATTTTCTCCTCCATCACCCAGCAGTGCCACTAGGGACCTGGATGTAACGTCGACTGTTGTGTGTGTATTATTCTAGGGGACGATTCTGACTTGGTACAAAACTGACTTTACGTTCCTTCTTCTGCGTCTTTTTCTTTTTCTGTTTCTTCTTCTTCCTTTTCTGTTTCTTCATTTCATTTTTTAGTTTTCTTTTTTTTCTTTTTGTCCTTTTCCTTTTCTACTTTTCATTTTGTTAGTTTTCTTTGTCTTTTCTTCTTTTTTGTCTTTTTCATCTTTTCCTTTTTAGTGTACTATTTCTTGTCCTTTTCTTTTTCTTCTTTTTCCTTTTTTAGTGTTCTTTTTTCATGTCCTTTTCTTTTTCTTCTTTTCCTTTTTAATGTTCTTTTTTCATGTCCTTTTCTTTTTCTTCTTTTCCTTTTTTAGTGTTCTTTTTCCATGTCCTTTTCTTTTTCTTCTTTTCCTTTTTTGTTTTCTTTTTCTTCTTTTTTTCATATCCTCTTCCCCCCTACCCCCCCCTGGGGGTAGGGGGGTTTCAAGAATACTCCTCCAGTATCCCTGCTTGTCGTACGAGGCGACTAAAAGGGTTGGTGGTGGGTTAGTGCCCCACCCCGTAAAAAGAACTAACTAAAAAAGCAAATAAAGCGCCTCGGACCCGGACGGACCATACGTTGACGACTAAGGAACGGACAAAGGACATTCTAAGGGTAGGAACGTGGAATGTGAGAGGAGTGAATGATGAAGTGAAAGAGAGAGAGATTGTCCAGGTGCTTGAGGATGCAAAAGTGGATATATGTGGACTGACTGAAACTAAATGGAAAGGTGAAAGGATGAGAGAATGGGAATACGGTGTAGGTATATGTGCGGGAGTCAGTGAGAATGAGAGGGCAAGAGAGGGAGTATGTCTGATGATAAACAAGAAGTGGAAGGAGAATATAAGAGAGTATGGAACAGTGGTTGCAAGGATTGTATGGGTGAGGATGAAAGTAGGTATACAAGCATGGGCGATTGTATGTGTGTATGCTCCAACAGAGGATCAAGTGGCAAGAATGAAAGATGAGTTTTGGGCGAGAGTAGAAGCATGTATGGACAAGTTTGAGAGGAGCGAGAGAGTGCTGTTGATTGGAGACATGAATGGCAAAGTTGGGAATGTACGAGTGGATGGAGTGGTTGGTCAGTGGGGTGTGCCAGCTGAAGTAGATGGGAATGGTAGTGCTTTGGTGGACATCTGTGCTGGTAAGGGGTTGGAAATAGCCAACACCTACTTTCGTCATAAGATGATCCACCGGTATACATGGAGAGTAATGAGGAGGATGGATGGTGAACTTGTTGAACGAAAGGCAATGATAGACTACGTGTGTGTGGATGAGCGAATGAGAAGACAAGTGTTGGATGCAAGGGTGTGGAGAGGGTGGGGGAATGGAGTCTCGGACCATCACTTAGTGATGGCCAAGGTAGAGTTGCAAAGAAAGTGGTTGAGGAGACGAAGGGGAAGACAGGAGGAAGCAGCTCCTGTGAGAAGAGTGGAGAAATTGCAAGATAGTGAGAAAAGGACAGAGTATAAGAGCATAGTGGAAGAAAGATTGGGAAGGTATGAGCTAGAGCAGATGGAAGGGGTGGAAGACGTATGTAAGATATTCACGGAAGAGATAAGCGCAGCGTGTGAGGCGGTTTGTGGAGTGAGGAGGAGATGCAAGGGTGTGCAAGGGACAGCATGGTGGAATGATGAGGTGAAACGAGCTGTGGAACAAAAGAAGAAGGCATATGGTGAATGGTTGGCGAATAGAGGTAGGGGAGAAGTTGAGAGAGAGAAGAGAGAGGTATATGTGAGTAGGAGAAGGGAGGTTAAGAGACTGGTGAAGGAGAGTAAGAAGAAAGTGGATGAAGAGTTTGGGAGGAATCTGAGTGTGAAATGGAGGGAGAGTAAGAAATTGTTTTGGAAGGAGGTAAAGAAAGTAAGGCAGTGTGAAAGGGGAAATAGTAGGGGAGTGAAAGATAGGAATAATAGATTGTTGGTGGAGAAGAGAGAGAAATTGAGGAGATGGAAGGAGCACTTTGAGGATTTGTTGAATGTAGAGAGTGAGAGCAGTGTGAGTATAAGTGGTTGGGGAATGGCTGGGAGAAGAAGAGATGAGAGGAGGGAGGAAGAGATCAGTAGGTCGGAAGTAGTGGAAGCGATGAAGAAGATTAAGCTGGGAAAGGCCCCAGGAATTGATGGAGTGTGTGGTGAAATGCTTAGGTATGGGGGTGAGATTGTTGTGGAGTGGATATGGAAGTTGTGTAGATTGGCTTGGGAAGAGGGAAGGGTTCCAGAGGACTGGAAATCAGGTATAATTGTTCCTCTGTACAAAGGAAAAGGGAGAGAGAAGTATGTGGTAACCATAGGGGTATTTGCCTTCTTAGTGTGACTGGTAAAATATATGGTAGAATACTCATTGATAGGGTTAGGCATATGACAGAGGAGCTAGTTGGAGAAGAACAAGGGGGATTTAGGAAGGGAAAAGGGTGTGTAGATCAGATATTTGTTCTAAGATGTTTAGTGGAGAAGTATCTAGAGAAGGGAAGGAAAGTGTATGCTGCCTTCATGGACTTGGAGAAAGCTTATGACAGAATAGATAGGCAAGGTATGTGGAAGGTATTAAGAATATATGGAGTGGAGGGGAAATTGTTGAGTGCTGTGAAGAGTATGTACGAGGGAGCTAGGGCTACGGTGCGAGTGGATGGTGAGCTGAGTGAGTTCTTTGATCTCAATGTGGGACTGAAACAGGGGTGTGTGATGTCTCCATGGCTGTTTAATATATATATGGATGGGGTTGTAAAGGAGGTGCAAGGTAGGGCAGTGGATGTGGGGGTGGCCCTAATGAATGAGGGTGAGATTTGGAAGCTTCCGGTGTTGCTGTTTGCTGATGATACAGTATTGTTGAGTGAAGATGAATGGGAGTTGCAAGGTTTGGTGAATGAATTTGGGACAGTGTGTAGGAGGAGGAAGCTGAAAGTTAATGTAAACAAAAGTAAAGTTATGGTGTTTGAGAGGAATGAAGTCACAGAGTGTGCAGTGAGGTTGAATGGTGAGGATATGGAGAATGTGAGTGCATTCAAGTACTTGGGTAGTGTGATGAGTAAGGATGGAACTTTGGGGGATGAAGTACGTGAAAGGGTACAGCAGGGAAGAAAGGTTGTTGGTACACTGAAAGCAGTGATGAGAAATAGGGAGGTGAGTATGGAAGTTAAGAAGTCACTGCATGATGGTATTGTGATCCCTACCCTGACGTATGGAAGCGAGGCGTGGACCTTGCAAGAGGGGAACAAGTCAAGAGTGAGAGCAGTGGAAATGAGTTACTTGAGAGGAGCATGTGGAGTGACGTGGAGGGACAGGTTGACGAATGAAGAAGTGAAGGAACGTTGTGGGGTAGATGTGGATGTGGTTAAAAAGATTAGGAGAAATACACTGAGGTGGTTTGGACATGTGGAGAGAATGGAGAATGAAAGACTGACTAAAAGGGTGTATGTAGGTGAGGTGGAGGGAGGGAGAGGGAGGGGTAGACCGAGGATGAGGTGGAGGGATGGAGTTGAGAGGTATATGAGGGAGGGGGGGGTGAGTTGGGGGGAGGGGAGTCAAATGGTGGGTGACAGAGTGACTTGGAGGCGTTTTGTCTGCGGCCACCCTTTGCGGGATTAGGGCGTCGGGCTATAGATAGACAGATATAGATAGACTATTCCTTTTCTCCTTTTTCAGTTTCCTTTGTTCCTCTTTCTCTTCTTTGCCTTCCTCTTCTTCTTCCACGTATTCGTCTTCTTCAAACACCTCTTTTCACGCTTCATACTGTACGCTTTCTGATGTCCACCTACCGCAATCTTGTCATTTCATCAGGCGGAGAAAATACCTTGGCCCATCACACCAGCACCTGAGCCGTCCCCACAACACACAAGGCAGGTGGGCGCAATATACGGACCACCCCATACATAAACAACTGGTCTTACACGCTGACAGTATTATGCCATCTGTCTGTCATATCTCCTTTCAGCCCATTCAGAACGATGACGTCTTTTCTGTTTCGTACTACCACCAGACGATTTATTCAGCTCCTCTCACGGTCAGGGCAACTCTAGTGCTCTACTCCAGCTAACAACAGGTAATTTTTTTCAGCCAGGAAAGGGTCATAGGAGCCTGAGCAATTTATCTTTCATAGTGAAGGAGTTAATGGGTAGAAGAGTGATGGGAAGGGATGTGGAGAGTAGGCGGAGAAGGGTCGGCCGAGGAGACGGTGGATGGACTGTATACAGTGAGATATGAGGGAGAAGAATATAGTAGGGGATGCATTTGGACACAGAGGAGAATGGAGACGACTAAACAGAAACAGCGACCCCATATAAACATGAACAAAGCTGCGGAAAAGAAGACGTGAAGGAATTAATGGAGACAATGTTTATATCCCTTCACGAAGAGAAATTTCTCCTCAGCTGAACAAAATCGTCTGACGGTGGCAAGAATAAAGTAACAAGAGTACAACTGTTCTGGGACCTGCTACGGTGCTCTTGTTTCAAACACGTTGCTGTAAAGAGTAACTACAGTAGCCATGTCAAATAACCTTTATGGGACCACTTTTATGTCTCAATGGGCTTAAATAAATGACATTCACTAAAGTTGCTGCTAGATGGCGCCACCACAGGTGTCAGCTGACAGTAAATTTTGATTCCCCATGTTAAATAACCCTAAATGGGACCACTTTTATGTCTCAATCGCCTTAAATTAAGCACTTTTACTACAGTTGCTGCTAGATGGCACAACCTTAGGTGTCAGCTGATGGCAGATATGGATTTTCCATGTCAAATTACCATATATGGTACCACTTTTATGTCTCCAAAGGCCTCCTTTTAACAAATCCCCCAGAAGCAGAAGAAGAACGCCGGCCACACGCTGACCTGCTGGCTATCGCCGCAGGTAAAAATGCCGTCAGCGTACTTAGAACTGATTACTGTATGCTCCATTCACTTCACTTGGCCTAAAATTGCCGTCTCTTCATCCTGAACGCAGACCTACAACAAGAGGTAAACACTAGAATATGGTGCTAGTCACGAAGGAGTGCAATGGAAATGATGTAAAGCCCTAGCATTTATATATTTATTTATTTGCCACTGAGCTACTTGTAATAAGCTGCAAGAAAACGAAAATCTGGGCCAGGTTAAAGTGAAGGAACTATCGTATTTATGTACATATTTTTTTTTCCATGACTGCACATCCATTCCTTTCAAATGTACTTACAAGCTTTTTCGTCATCGCAAATACTATATATCCACTTTTAATTCTAGTATTCTGTTCCCGCTAACTCGAAGCTATTTTATTCAGCTACATGTGTCATAGAAGCCTGAGTGTTAGTACGGTCGCCATTAACCCTCTCATGGATGGAACAACTCTAGTATTCTCTTCCCAGTTAAGGCCAGATTATTTTATTCAGCGGAGAGGGAGTCATAGGAGCCTTTGAGTTAACATTCCACACGCGAAAATATAAAAGCATGGTAGTAAGGGTTGGAGATAGGGCAGCTTGATGGTGGAGGATAGAATGACATGGAGGTGATTCGTCTGTGGCCACCTCTTCCAGGACTATTGTGTCTGGCTGTGTATAGACAGAAAAAAAAAAAATGCTGGAATGCCTGATAAACTGACGAGGCCACAACCCCGTCCATTTGTTATTATCCTCCGGCGCACCAACACCGGCCATCCCATCAGCCACTGGACCCTTACTAACTTTTACATTCACACCATCTATCACAAACTTCTTGACTTACTCTTTGGGTTACGCTCTGCTCACTTCATTTCATAGTCTGCCCTTTTCTCACACTCAGTTCATGGCAAAAATGTTACTCGGAATAGTGTTGGTTCTGTAGGTGCTGGGGATGCGTACACTGACACATTTACACTCTATTTACAAAAACATGTAGGAAATACAGAATATAAATTAGAGAAAAAAATGAAGTGAGGGAGGTGGCGAGTTGTTGATGACCAACCTCAGTCCTTCTGGCCAAGCAGACCTATCAACCGCAGGCAATCAACTGCCACTGCAGGGCTGTCCAGTGCAGTGAGACAGTGTTCCCTTGCTGTTGACAGCGCACAGTGAGGTGTGGAGAAAAGCGTGGATGTTTGGTTCCTGTATGGACGCTGCATTTGCGTCTCTTCATCCATTTAACAGCAACATCACAGTAGGCTCATCCCATTCTCTAGTTATATGGTCACTAACCTGCACTGTCAATGGTTTCCAGGGATACAGGAAACCATTAGGCTTATCATTTTGCGTTGTCACCTGCATTGGAAATAAGGGTAATAAACGTGACAGAAAAGAAAGGGAAAAGTAGGAAAAATGGAGAACATAGACAGAAGTAGAATGATAAAAATAAAGGAAGAAGTAGGTGGCACTACATGACGAGTGGATGATGGTCGGCAACACCTGCCACCGGATGTGTCTGGTAAAGGGTAGCTATCAGGTGTATGACAGGAATGCATATGATTGGGGGATGTTCTCCAGACACCAAGAAACTACTAGTGAGGGTTTTTGCTTCAATACTCCAGTAGTGTAGGGGACAGCTGGATATAGTGTCGCTGATCGACTTAAGGTGCCGTGCTTATAGATGTGACTGCCTGGTGAAGCGCAGGGTGAGAACAAACATATGACGTCTGGACCGACAAACAAGCCAGGGCAGAAAATTGCCCTTGATCCCTTATTGCCCGAGGGTAACCCAATGGACCTGAACAAGATTACTGGTCTTGCTCTACGGTGCCTTGACATGGACTGACACTAACATGATCCTGTCGCCGGGATAAGGCCCAGGTAGTCAATTAATTTTTTGCCCCAGAAAGTCTACCATTCCCCTCACCAGGCTGCTATAAGTACAGGTGACTTCATTTGATACCTTGAAGTGGGGTTCAGGCTAAAAGGCAGTATCAACAAGCCAGACAAGTGACTGGAGGGTTGACTGCGCTTGTTCTTCGTCCCATGTGTTCTTGCTGCATATGAGTCTTCGGTACTGATGCTAGGGTGGTCGTCATTATAGGTTATAGTGGCGTCAGTTCAAATGTCACCTGCAGAGTCCGGGGAGTCGTAGCGAGGGGTCCATTGGATGAGGGGGTGTGCTGCCACGTCCAATTTCATTAGCTAATCTCTCACTTTGGACCACCAGGGAAATTGGACTCTACTTGACGGCGCCTTGGGTAGACTTGTAAGACGACAACAGTGGCAGGTTTAGAAGTTCCCTGATTCGTACTCTACCGTCGTATTTAAAAAAAAAAAAAAAAAAAAGGTAAGCCAGTTCTTACAATAAGCACATTTCTGTAGCAGTTAATTATAATCAGATGGCATATCGTTCAGCAGTACTGCTCACTTTAATACCCACTCTTGTTTATAGGTCAGGTTTTTGGTACACATATGACTGTAGATCAAAGTAAAAATAAAGTTCCCCCTAAAAAAAAAAAAAAGTGAATACCACCTGTCCCTTGATCGCCGCCTCATACCTGGGAACACCTGGTGGGGCCTTCCTATTGCACCATCAGAAGACGCACGTGTCACTAACAATTTTCATCCTTAAGAAATACAACTCCGTCTTTTGAATTTATCTCTACTACAGCCAGATGTGACTGCCTGGTGAAGCATACATACAGTTCCTTATACACTCGTTCATCATCAAAAAGTCTACTTCCTCCTCACCTAATATTTCTTCATGATACTAAAAATTGGTTTTATTCTCATCATCATCATCATCATCATCATCATCATCATCATCACCACCACCATCATCAATCCTCATCACCATCATCAAAACCACCACCACCACCATCATCATCATAACCACCATCATTATCATCACCATCATCATAACCATCATCATCATCATCATCATCATCATCCCAATGCAAAGGACAGGACATGAAGGAGGACCTAGAAACAAATAGAAAAAAGAGTAAGAGAACTATCGAGCAGCATTCCTGATCGTGTTTACTGGCTCTATCCCTTCCATCCATCAATCAGTCTCCTTAACATTCCTCACACTTACTAGCTTGCGTGGGAGGCACTGGGATGGGTCTGGCCACGTGTAGGGGCTCAGGTAGGTTCAAGGTTAACTTTGTGTGTAAATGGGACTTACAGTGGGTTGGATTCAGCGTTCACTTCACTCCCCCAGTCCCTCCCCAAGAAGTCAATTTCATGATCGATCACCTCCCCCCCCACAAAAAAAGTTGGAGACAGCTTCATCTCCACTCGTAACACAGGAACAAGAGAGATTTATTATGCCTTGGCCGGGTCTGTGCAAGGTTGGATGAGGACTGAATGAGGAAGTGTTGGCCATTTTAAGTCGTACCGTATTTTAAGTTGGTTTACAGGTTTCGTAACACCTTTTCCTTGACGATTTGTTTTGTCTTATGGAGTGTTGGTAATTTAGACGCGTACTGAATTTTATGTGGGTTTAGAGTTTTCGCGACCTTGTGAGGATAGTTTAGCAATGAGGCGAATGATATTTGGAAGGTGTGCATGGCGAGTATATTGATGTATGGTTCATTTCTGTGGGTTTCACTGATACCTGATGGAACCATACTTGGGAATTTCATTTTCTTGATTTTGGTATTACATATCCTTCCCCAGTACCACATCGGAAGTAGGGAGATGATGATGATGATGAATTCTTAAACAAACCCCTTCAGTACGACGATGGCCTTTATTTTTCTTGTTTCGCAACCTCCTCTAAATTCTTATATATATATATATATATATATATATATATATATATATATATATATATATATATATATATATATATATATATTCAAGGGATGGTAGGGGTTTACTGCTCACGTAATGCCACTCAGGGATGAGTGAGGCTGGTCACTCTCATCTTAAATGACAAGAGCAACTTGCACAGCCCCGGGATCCTACGCTCCCCGTGGGGCAACACTGGATTAGATGATGAATTAATGAAATTAATAGAGAGAGAGAGAGAGAGAGAGAGAGAGAGAGAGAGAGAGAGAGAGAGAGTAATGCATTCAGGTGACTGAATACTGAATGATAAACATGTTGGTTTCCTGGAGCGTGGGAAATAATTTATCATGTAGGGTGGTAACCGTGCAACTAAAGGACAGCTGGTGGTGTACTGGGTTAAGGCGCTCTAACCGGACGGGACTTGTATGAGCTTATATCGAAGAGGGTTTTAGGTTACTCTTCACGTAATGACACACAGGATCGTGGAAAGATGGTTACCCCAGCCCAAAATGTTCTGACTAAGTAGCCTGACCCTGGTTTTCTTCACTCCTGATGGGGTTGAAAAAATTATAGATAGATAGATAGACAGACACATCCTTTCTTCCACACCTGAAAAAGGGGTGAGGTAAAATGCACGGAAAGTACAAAAGCGGCAGAACTGTAGGGCCAACACCATCATACAAATCGGAAGCAGGCGTTCATGATACAGTCAGATCCTGCCTCCTCCTGCGTGTTACACCACACAGTCATTGGCTCACCTAACAGGTAACACGACACGGTGCCTCTTGGAGCAGGGTACACCAAAGCCAGGGGACACAACAACCTTGGAATTTATCATGTGTGTGTGTGTGTGTGTGTGTGTGTGTGTGTGTGTGTGTGTGTGTGTGTGTGTGTGTGTGTTTTGGTAGTGTTTGCATGTGGGTACATTTGCTGGGTAGTAACTATTGCCGTGTGTGTGTGTGTGTGTGTGTGTGTGTGTGTGTGTGTGTGTGTGTGTGTGTGTGTGTGTGTGTGTGTTTTGGTAGTGTTTGCATGTAGGGACATTTGCTGGGTAGTAACTATTGCCGTGTGTGTGTGTGTGTGTGTGTGTGTGTGTGTGTGCTTGTTGCTACGTATGTGCTATCCTGTCCATTCTGCTGCGTAGTTTCTGTTGCTATGAATATGGTGGCTTGTTTACTCTTGGGGTGGGTGTGTTTGCTCGGCCTGTGAGTGTCGGTAGGGGAACGTACGATGCTAGTGTGTGGATGCCTGTGTCTGTATGCATGTATGGAGGTAAGTATGTGTATATAATGAATATGTGGACGTAGGTGTATGTTCATGTCTGTGTGTATATTTGTGTATGTCTGTGTATATTTGTCTGCGTCTGTGTGTAAATATATGTACTGTATGTGTAGGCAGGATTAAGTGTATGGATGTTTATATACATTTATGATATTTATATATGCGTGTCTATTTGTATTGATATGTATGTGTATGCAGGAGTATGTGTATGTATGTGTATATGAATGTATGTGTATATTTGTTTATGTGTGTGTGTGGATGCAGGGAGACAGCCTGAGTGTAAATATGCACGTGTGTCTGTATGTGCGTTTATATATGGGTAGGCATGTGTAGGTGAATGCATATATACATGTATGTGTGTGTCTGTGTATGTAGGGGTGGGACGGCTAGTTGCGCGTGCATATACATGTGTGCATGTAGATGTGTGTAAGCCGTGTATGCATGTGTATATGTGTATGTATGAATGGATGCAGGGAGGCTGCCAGCGTGTATTCATACATCAATGTGTGTGCGTGTAACCGTATGCAAGTATAAGTGCATTTGTGTGTGTGTGAGTATGGGGAACCTGTCTACAAGCATATATGGATATGTAAGTGTATGTGTATGTGAAGGAATATGCATGTTACGTGTATGTATGTGTGCACTGGTGTGAGGAGGGTCCCGCGCGAGCATGCATTTATACCCTACGTGTATGACTGAAGTGTAATAATAATAATAATAATAATAATAATTAGTAGTAGTAGTAGTAGTAGTAGTAGTTCTTGTTGTTGTTGCAGTTGTTGTTGTAGTAGTAGTAGCATAAACGGTTGATTCGAGAGATGGCAGCCTTCTGACAAAAAATGTTCACGTTGGGTGAAGTTTCATATAATGGTAGGACCTAATATCACCTTAAACAATTGCTACTAGTTAGACGGATTATATGAAAAGGATGATGTTGGATGGCGCTGACTTATACTGTTGTGCTATGGACATTATATATACAGTAGTGATTTAGTAATAGGATGAGCTAATGTAATAGATGATGAGTCCGCAGGAAGCTGAGTATATATCCATAAGTATTACATTTTCGTTGTCTTTGTGCATTATTGGGCTAATATCATTGCTTATGTAATATTCTCTGTATAAAACTAAAATATTAATACTGTGCTGCAAATAACCTACTTCATCCAATCCTAAGACGGGCAAGGAGGTCTGGATGAGGAGATAAAACTCCAATAATACTAGGATACTACTGCAATACTACTATAATGCAATAATACCATACGTGGTAATATTTCACTGTTGTTGTACAAAGCTTATCTGTGGTAATATTTTCACATCTGATGTTAAGACACAGATGATATGAGTCAAATGTAACGATCAATCATATATGTTCACTATACAACGAAAGGGCTGAAATACTTAGTCATCCTCTACCATTACATTATATTCAGTGTATAGCACAAAAATAAACTGTTTCTTAAGTGCTGTTTATATACAGTATATATGTGTATGTGCATGTGTATATGTGTGTGTATGTGTATGTGCATGTGCATATGTTTATGTGTATGTGATTGTATATGTGTATGTGTATGTGCATGTGTATGTGTATGTGCATGTGTATATGTGTATGTGTATGACTGTGTGGGGAGATTGCTTGTCCATGTATACATATGTGTACGTGTGTAATCATACGTGTGTAAGCGTAAGCCCTATGTATGTGCAGGTGAAGGGAGGCTACCTGCTCACGTGCATGTACAGTATATATGTATTATGGTGGTGGGCTACGTATTTTTGTATGTATGTAGGCAGGGAGGTCTATGTGTATGTATATTTGTATGTATGTATTTGGTACGTAGGTAAGTAGGTAGGTAGGTATGTAGGCAGTGAGGGAAGGGATAGGAAGGGAGATGTATGTGCTTGTATGCATGTATGTGACAGGCAGGCAGGCAGGCAGGCAGGTATGTAGGTAGGTAGCGAGGTGTATGTGTTCTTAAGCATGTATGTATGTATGTGTCAAATAGATGTATGAGTTCTTAAACATACATGGATGGATGGATGAATGTACTTACCTGGTCCGGAGTGGGGGTATAAACAGCAGTCCCTCAAAAGCCACCTCTTCTTCATGTGTAGTGTATGTACCCAGCCATCAGCAAGACGAATTAAAATGTCTCACTGAAGGGTTTAACGAATAATGATCAACGAATAATGATCACCGTATAACAACATATTCATCGTTAAAACAAACAATATTAATGTAAGCTGAGGAAGTACAGACCGCCACCTACACCGCAGACCCGTGTATGGAAATGAATAAATGATAACAAATAAATAAATAATGAATGAACCAGGTATACAATATAAACCAGTGTGAACCTAAGAGTTTGTATGTATCTACATGTGTGTAAGCATGTCCGTATAATTATGCACATATGTATGTGAATGTATATTTGTCTGTATGTGTATGCGTGGAGGTGTGTGGGAGAATACCTACACGTGTGCAAGTATGTATGCATGATACGCATTGTGTGTGTGTGTGTGTGTGTGTGTGTGTGTGTGTGTGTGTGTGTGTGTGTGCGCGCTTGCTTGCTTGCGTAAAAGCCTACTCACGTAAGAGTGTATCTACATACCTAGGTACGAGTGTGTGTGGGAGCCTGAGCTGTGTATCCAAGTATGTTCGTATGTGTGTGGGGACGAATGCTTGTGTGTACCGTTTGACCTTGGCTGCATCGACGTTTAGACCACACCGTCCCCCGTGCCCCTAGTACCACAGGCCAAAAAAAAAAAAAAAAAAAAAAAAAACAGACCCACACGCCACCCCTGCAAGAATACTGGAAAAAATTGGGGGGGTTTATGTAACGAATTATTTTTAGCTGTGATAATCGCTGGGTACGGGAACGAAAGATTAAAAAAAAAAAAATACTAATGCGTGTCTCCATATCAAATTTTCTCTCTCTCACATTCACGCATGCACGAAGACGTAAATAATTCAGTATATCTCAGAGTCGCTGCGTGTGGGGGTGTTGCTATGAGACTGCCTCGCGTACCACCCTTAGTCTACCGTCTCATTGTCGCGCATCTCAGGTTCGAACTCTGGGACTCCTACTTTTATCATCTTTTACAAATGCACGACTCCGTCCACCTTAAAAGATCCTAGGCACAGCTAGGGTACACACATACATTCTCTCTCTCTCTCTCTCTCTCTCTCTCTCTCTCTCTCACACACACACACACACACACACACACACACACGCACACTTATTACCGATTGGTCAAAGTCAGTGGATCCAACGAAGAACAAATTAGCCCCAGAAGGGCATCGGCGACCTTTAAAGATTACTTCTCTTCTTGGTGGTAGGTGTCGGCAGCCATCGTCCACTCACTTGATGCAGTGTTGCCTACTTCTTCCTTCGCCTTTATCATTTTTTACTGTGTCTTTCTCCCTTCCTATTTCTCACATCACTTCTGTCATTATTTATTACTCCTCTTTCCACTTCTGGTGATTCTACACTGAGTGAGAAGCCTAATGGTTTCCTGTAAACCAGCAAACCATTTACATCGCTAGGTGGTAACCATATAACCAAGTAACACTCTGAAGCCAAGTATGGTGCTCCTGTAAGCTGGATGGAGATGCAAATGCGGCTCTTATCCAGGAACCGAACCTCCACACTCTTTCTCATGCCTCGCTGTGGTGAGGCGCTGTCCACCGGAAGGGAGAATCGGTTCACTGCACGGGATGGCCCTGTGGGAGCGGTTGCTATTTGCGGTTGTTTGGTCTGCACGATCGCACGATTATATTCAGCTTACAAGTTTTGGAATTCAATGGATCAACTGCAAGTTTAACCAACCTCTCCACTGGTTGACCACAAGGACTGGAATATAATGTGCGGTAGTGGTTCAGGTACAATAAAAAAGGCGTCATCACAAATAATAATAATAATAATAATAATAATAATAATAATAGTAATAATAATAACAATAATAATAATAATTGTAAGCCACAATAATAATAATAACAATAATAATAATAATAATAATAATAATAATAATAATACATCACAGTCCTACAAAAAATTAAAAATAAAAGCGTCAATATTATTTTTATCCAAAGAAAATCACAGAGTACGAAGGGACAAGAAGCTAGCTCCTTCAGCACGGTGACTAGTTTCTCTCTCTCTCTCTCTCTTGCCACCACTAGACGATTTTATACAGCTGAAGAGAAGCATGGCATATCCCTTCATTGTACGTCTTCTGATTTTATTCCTGTTGCTACCAGACGATTTTACTGCATTCAGGGGATTTTTGTTCCGAACTGGAATATTTTTTTCATTTTCCACGCTCGTATTCCCGTCGGTTAAGGAGGCTCCGTTGCACACATACACACACACACCACACACACACACACACACACACACACACACACACACACACACACACACAGCAACGTATCTACTGTACAACAATTACCGAGAAAAAAAAAAAATCAGTATGAAACGCTACCTACCAAGTACTTTCCATATAACAATCCCTCCTCTGCATTTTTCATGATTTTGTACCCACCATAATACTGTCTTTATAATATCTAACTCATTATCACATAGGCCAAAATTATACACATCTTGGCATAATTCCTTCACCTGTGTAGAGTGGTGGCCAGAGGATATGGTTGGAAATCCTAACTTAAATCTAATGTTATTTTTCTTCCTCAGATCTTTTATGAACAATGAATAAATGGAAGACGTGGTTCTAAGAGTAACTGGGCTGACAACATTGCATCGCTGTGGCTACTAACATATCTAAGTGCATGGAATACTATGTTATTTAATTTGAAAAAGTTATTCCAAAAGTCTGAAACATGTCAACTATTCTTTTTTTTAGTTTTCCATTTAGATAACCCATAATCGGGCTCACAATATGCTTTAATTGAGAACAGTAATGGTTCCTTATCATCGATCTTAAATTTTTGTGAAAACCGAATTAAGTTTTGCATTATAAACGTTTAATCTAAATTCAGTATCCATTGTGTCAGAAAAATTACAGTGAATTACATGGCTTAAATATTTTCAGTGATGGACGGCCTCATACTGATTTATATTATAGATATTGTGTTAGTAGTAGTAGTAGTAGTAGTAGTAGCAGTAGTAGTAGTAGTAGTAGTAGTTGTTGTTGTTGTTGTAGCGGCAGTAGTAGTAGTAGTAGTAGTAGTAGAAGAAGAAAAAAAAAAGAAAAAGAAAAAGAAGAAGAAGAAAAAGAAGAAAAAAAGAAGAGATAGTAGTAGTAGTAGTAGTAGTAACAGTAGTAGTAGTTGCAGCAGCAGCAGTAGTAGTAAAAGTAGTAGTGCAACCCCAGGCTCATCTGAATGTGAACCCGGTGGATTGCAGGTTGAAGCTGCCTATGTCCCGCAGCTCACCATCCTCCTTTCCGGGGATAGGGAGGGAGTTGAGGGACATCTATAGCCAGCGAGTTCGGCAGCCCGGATATATCAGTGCTACCACATGAAGGCGTCCCTCTCCAGCACCTGCTCTCGTCTCTCGTCTCTCTCTCTCTCTCTCTCTCTCTCTCTCTCTCTCTCTTTCTACTCTATGACGCAGATGTGCGAAGACCGCGCTCTCTTTCACTCTCTTTCTCCTCTGTGACGCGGAAAAAAAAAATGGAAACTCTCTTTTTCACTCTCTTTCTCCATCACGCAAAAAAATACTGGAAACTCTCTCTCTCTCTCTCTCTCTCTCTCTCTCTCTCTCTCCAGTGCTGAGGCATATAATAAGATAAGCACTAAAATATGATGCTAGTCACGAAAAAGTGCTCTGCAAGGGATGTAGAGCCGTGACACAGAGCTACCTGAGGCTAGTTTCAAAAGGACGAAAATTTGTGCCAAGTTGAAGTGAAAAAAATATAATCAGCTCTACAACTGTCTTCATCAATCTCTATTTCCCTCTGCCTATGACCTCCAGACGTAATCCCTTCTGTCCGATGACGCATTTTCTAAGTTTATTCTTGCTATATAAGGATGATTTTAGTGAGCTTACTATAGGACTCTCGTACTGAATGGTTATATCTGCAAAGAGAGAGAGAGAGAGAGAGAGAGAGAGAGAGAGAGAGGAAATAAAAGTCATCGGAAGGAAGGGTATAAAAACGCAGTGTGTCCAGGCATGTCGATATGAATGGATCTTGATTTTGGCTCTTTTGTCCAAATTTTTCTGAAAAGGAGACGTCGGCAAACTTCCAAACTTTGGCTATTTCTTCCTGTGTAAAAACTATCAATCAGTTTATCTATCTATCTATCTATTTATCTATCTACCTACTCACTATCTGTCTATGTATCTATCTGTCTGTTTATCAGTATATCTATCTATCTACTTATCAATCTGTCTAGTGCCAGACCTCCCACCCTGTACCTGTGGCCACATCACCATCATCTTCATTATCTATCAGTCTACCCATCTATTTATCAATCTATCTATTTCCCGACGTCACATCCTGTAAGGAGTAC
>NC_136974.1:30173188-30260688 GCF_032717465.1 Coenobita brevimanus
ACTCTAACAATCATTCTAATACCATCATCCTAACAGTCATTCTAGTACCGTCACCCTAACAATATTTTTCTCCTTCATTCATCCTAATACAGTTCAACCACAGCCATTCTATCCTAGTCATTCTACCACAAAGACCATATTTGTCTTTACCACAGTCATTACCACAATCGCCCTACCACAGTCATTCTATCACAATGATTATGCAAAAATATACAACAATCTCTACCACAATCATTTTATCGCAGTGACCATATAACAGTCTTTACCACACTCATCCTACCACAATCATCCTACCACATTCACCCTACCACAGTCATCCAACCGCAATCTTTCTATCACAGTGGCGATACAACATTCTCCACCACAATCACCCTACCACAATCGCCCTACCATAGTTATGTGAGTGAGTAAAGGAGCCTGAGAGTGTTCATTCCTTTATCTGTTACAGTAGCAATATTTTCTCCTTTACTCCTTCTGACAATTACTTTACTATATTCCGTGGCATGGAGCGGGTCGCCTTCATGTGTTGGCACCGGTATAACTTGGCGACTCAACTGTTCTGTAATATTAACTTCCTTGCAGTTCACTGGGTTCACGTTTCAGATGAGCCTGAGGTAACAACAACATCTACAACAACAACAACAACAACAACAACTACTACTACTACTACTACTGCTGCTGTTACTACTCTTCCTACTACTACTACAACTACCACCACTACCACTATCACCACCACCATCAACATCACCACTACCATTACTTCTACTACAACCAGCACCATTATCTCCTCTATCACCACCACCTCCACCATCACCACCACCATTACTACTACTACTACTACTACTACTACTGCTAATACTAATACTACTACTATTACTACTACTGCACTCCATCTGCCAGTACCTAAGTAAATAGGTTTTGTGGGGAGGCGGCAACTAAGCAGCATCGTCACCTTCGCCTAACAGGGGATTACCACACGATTTATCACATACCTAAACACCTTCCATATTCACGGTACGTTCTTAAGCTACGATGGTACGTAAATAGCACTACATTAGACTCTCACCTGGGAAATATATTGGGTTGTGGCGAGGCTCAGTCTGCGGGTGTGGGTGTGGCAGTGGAAGTCCCCGAAACACACGAAAAAATGAACGCCCTGGAGAGTGGATAACTTAGGACGATTTTATTCAGACGCTTTGGCTCGTATTCTTGTTGGCTGAAGCTCGAAAACACCTCTTCTTCAGCGATTTATTTTTGGATATGGGTGAATAATATCCTTCTGTACGTTACTTATGCAGACTATGGCGATATTGGAAGGAATTATGTAACACAGATGAGGAGAGTAATATACAATAAGAAAAACAGATCACTTAGGAAAGGGTGTTGAGAGAGAGAGAGAGAGAGAGAGAGAGAGAGAGAGAGAGAGAGAGAGAGAGAGAGAGAGAGAGTTTCCCTTTCAATCTGATGTATTTTCTCACTTTAGGGCAAACACCAAAATATTTCACTCATCTTAAAAGCCATCTCGTGTAGGTTACGAGGTTAATTCAGGCGGTCCCTCACAGTCCCTTGAGCTGAATAAAGTCGTCTGGAAATAGCGAGACTAAGGACCATACTCTCGTCAGTTGTGGAGGCACCCTAACACCTCTTCTTAAGCGATTTATTTGGTTTATTACACCTCACTGTTCACTTTGGTGCTACATAAATCCTTCCCATATCGCCATCCTCTGCATATATATCGTACAGAAGGATATTACCCACCCATATAAAAAACAAAACAAAACAAATCGCTAAGGAAGAGGTGTTTGACAGCTCCCACACCAGACGAGAATACGGCCCTAAAACACACAAGACGCCCTCGTAGTGAATGGGTTAAAGGAAGAAAATGAACACGACAAAAAACTTCATAATCACTCCACCTTACAGTGAATGCTGACCTGCAACAGTAGATTAACACTGGAATATGATGCCACTCACGAAGAAGTGCTATGAAAGGGAAACAGCCGTAGCACTGTCTTTCTTCTGGCACTAAGGTATGTGAGAGATGGTTTGAATAATCGAAAATCTGAGCCAGGTGGAAATAACAATAATAAAAAAAAATCTGAGGCAAGCTAAAGAGAAAAACTATAAAAACGGACGAAATTCTAAACCAAATTAGGTTGAGAGCAGTATTAAACGGAGGATACTCTTTGACACGTTGTGATATATCTATCTATCTGTCTATCAATATATATATATATATATATATATATATATATATATATATATATAGATAGATAAGTACGAAACCCTGGCCGAAGTCAAGATGAAAGAACTATTACTGTATAATGAGAACAACGGCAATAGTAATAATAATAATAATAATAATAATAATAATACCGTCACTGCTATGAAACTATATCACGAAAAGTAGACAGGATCCTTTACAACTTGGACGCCAGGAAATAAAAAGCAAACAGTGGGTGGTTTTGCTCAGTCACCCCTTATACCATCTCCTCGCTCCAGCCACCAGCAGCGGAGACTAAACTAAGGTGAGGAAATGCGTCTGGTATTAGGTGAGGTATAAGGTGGTATTAGGAGGCATGACTGGGGTGATGGTGTACTGGATGGATGAGTATTTATATGGGTCAAGTTATTTATTTATTTATTTATTATTATTATTATTACTATTATTATTATTATTATTATTATTATTATTATTATTATTATTATTATCAGAACTTACCTACCTATGTATACGTCTATCTATCCATCTATCCCTAACCTACCTGCCTGCCTACAAATCTATCTAGTTAGCTATCTATCTAACCATCCTAACTTTCTCTCTCTCTCTCTCTCTCTCTCTCTCCATAAGCATCCGTCCTCAAAGGTTATCGTTCAGTTTCTCCATTTCCTGATCTAAGCCTAACTTTCAACGTTCTCTCTCTCTCTCTCTCTCTCTCTCAGTTATGGGAACTAGCAAAATGACAAAAATGCAACACAACAACAACAATAAATAAACACACGGAAATGGGGAAGTAACCCGCCCCCACCCAGCCAGTCAACCACAGCATCCGTCAACACTACCGCCTTCCACACACACACACACACACATAATTCAACCCTCCAGCCTTGTTCAAGCGTATTTCCCGCCTCATATGGCCTCCTCTCTCTCTCTCTCTCTCTCTCTCTCTCTCTCTCTTCTGGTTTCGTCGTTTTAACATTAATTCATAATACTTTTCTTCTTTCCCCTCTTGCCATCAAATTCTACTTTTTCTCACTCATTAGTTTCACATTCCGTTCTGGTGGTCTCTCTCTCTCTCTCTCTCTCTCTCTCTCTCTCCATGCCCACAGTGTTGCGTGTTACTCTTAGGCCGGATGGGAAGTTTTCTCCCTACGTACTGCGCAAGAACTGTAGATTATTGTCCCCTGGTTCGTCACACACATACAAGCTTGATGTCTGGGGATATGTTTCTCTCTCTCTCTCTCTGATTTCTTTTTATGCTCGTTTCCTTGCATTGTCTATTTACATTCATCAAGGCACACACACACTCTCTCTCTCTCTCTCTCTCTCTCTCTCTCTCTCTCTCTCTCGTTGCCTCACACGCGCACAGTTAGAAGGTTGCCTGGTGCTCTGTGGTCGGATGGAAACTTTTTAGTTTACGTGTTGCACAACCATATTAGGATTTGCCCTCTCTCTCTCTCTCTCTCTCTCTCTCTCTCTCTCACACACACACACACACACACACACACACACACACACTCATTTTGTTTTCTAAAGTTACCTTATTTTTTCGATATGCATCCACACAATCTCTCTCTCTCTCTCTCTCTCTCTTTCGTCATACTTAGATTTACCCCCTACGTTACTCACACAGATAACATGGCTATAACACAGGATGCAGTGTTTTAATTTTCCCTCTTCGCAATCTCTGTCTGTCCATTTTTATTGTTTTACTTTATTTTCTGTCTCTGTCTCTGCCTATGTCTTCATTTTTATGGATTTTCACTGTTTTATGTCTCCATCTCTGTCTGTATATTTTTTTTAATGGATTTTTTTCGCGTGTTGCACAATGCTCTTCATGCAATGTTTTTTTTTTTTTGCCTTAATTAGAAAGTTATATTCCAACTTTCCGTCTCTCTCTCCTCTCTCTCTCTCTCTCATACTAAAATTTTACACGAACGGCGATGAAAACTTTAGTGAATTACAGGTATCACAATGAGATAAAAAAAAAAGTTTACATCCAGGGTGTAAAAAAAATTAGTAGAATCAGACTGCTATTATTTTTTTTTCTTTTTTCAGCAGCCGTGAAATAATAGAGGTGAATGAAGGAGCACTGACCAGTAGTAGAAAAAACGCGAAAAAATAAAACTACACCAAACACGCTTTTGTAAATGATCAGAGTTTTGTTGTTTTGTTACCAGTTCTGCTTTACTAATAATTATGTTTAGGTTTTCTCCTTTATTGGGCCTGCAGCTCCCCATGTCTAACTTATTCTCACTTGTAAAATAAATTGGAAGTAAAAACCTGATGCCTTTATTTCTCACACTCTATACATAATTACACATTTTGTATTTAATCACCTTGACAATGTGATTCTTTATACTTAGAGAGAGAGAGAAAGAGAGAGAGAGAGAGAGAGAGAGAGTGAAAATGAAATGCAAAACAATGAGACAAGAATAAAAATAATGAAATGTGACTTTGGCAGGGAGACAACAGGAAACTGGGTACAAAGGATACAAAAGAACAGCATGTGAGTGGGTAATACAAGACGTAATCCCTTCAGCCCGATTACGTATTTTGGCTGTAATCCTGCTAACTTCAAACTATTATCTTCTACTCAGGAAAGATCTCCCACTAAGGATGAAGGGGTCAATAAATCCTGTAATCCTGTATCCAACCCCTGTAGTTCGAAGAGTTAATCCTACATGAAGAAGATCGTCTGAAGATAGCAAGAATAAAATAAGGAGTCATTGGAGTGAAGAGACTAATTTGAGTGCTACAGCTGTATTATATAACCGAGAGCGTCAGACGGAAGTGAAGACCACGATATTTTACAGCAATTTTGAAGCAGGTAATGAGACGGAACACACCTGGCCTCACCACTTCGATACTGGCTACACCTCCTTATGCGGAATGTATTGAAGGCTAATGAAGTGTGATAAACGTATGGTGGGTGCCGGAGAGGGAAGCCTTCATGTGGTAGCACCCATATAACACGGTGCTTCCAGTGCCCGGTCATATACTCGATCCTCAAGTCCTTCCTTATTCCCCAGAAGGAGGAAGATGAACAGTGGAAGGGGAATTTTAGCCTGCATGCCACTGAGATGAAGTCCAGATGAGCTTCAGGCCACAGCAACAACAATGAATACGACAACAACAACAACAACAACTACTACTACTACTACCACTACCACAATCATACTGTACGCGATCCACACACGGTTCGTCAAAACTGCTGGTCTGCCTCCACCTTGGCGTAATCGGCTTTCCTAATGTCCTTCAATATTACTAAGGCATGAGTACTAAAAAAGCCTTGAGTGATATGCTGGCGATGGAACTGTTGATGAATGGAGGTGGGGTGTGTAGAGTGTAGAAACTAAAAAGTACTGAGATAGGGTAGTATTATGATGCAAGATTAGATGAATGTGTGCGTAACTGGCCATGGTAAAGTACAGGGTGGTGAGACGGATATATGAGATGGTTTTGAAGGCATGGAGAAGCGTGGATTTTTTTTTTTTTTATGCGAGGAAGGAAGGAACCAAAGGCTAGGAGCCAGTAAAACAATTCCTTAAAAAAAAAAAAAAAAAAAAAAGAAAGCCAAATTCAAGATCCGTTCATTTCGAGATGCCTGGACATATTGCGTCTGAAAGACTGGAGATCATAGGAAGTAAGAAATACATACAGAGGGAGACAGTTCCAGAGTTGACCTGTTGCATAAATGAAGGACTGGGAGTAACGTTAACTCTTGCATTAGAGAGATGGACAGAAAAGGGATGAAAGTTTGTGGCTGGACGGGTGCTACGCGCCCGCCGTAAAGGTGGAGGGATGCAAGCAGACAGTTCAGAGGAGCAGTGACCATGGAAGTTGCGATAGAAAAGAGATAAAGAGATAAGATGACCTGAAGTGGTAAACAAATGTATGAAAAATCAATATATGGACGATGAGGATGCATTTACCTTACTTCATACACAAAATGCAGAGCGTATGGGAGCGATGTTGCAGTTCCTTTACCGTCTTGTTTAACTAAATGAATGTTTGGCTTTGTCCCACAGATGATGGAAACACTTGGTAGAAACAGCTGAGCGATCAAGGGGGCGACTCACACGATGCGCGATGGAGCTGATGAGTTCGCCTGTTATTTCCAAAGTTACGATGATGAGAAGAAAATAGGGACGGTCGAATTTTGCTGGGCGCTTTAATGGCCAATGCCCTTGTGTGTGTGTGTGTGTGTGTGTGTGTGTGTGTGTGTGTGTGTGTGTGTGTGTGTGTGTGTGTGTGTGTGTGTGTGTGTGTGTGTGTGTGTGTGTGTGTGTGTGTGTGTGTGTGTGTGGTTATAAACTATAGTCCGCTCTCTAAGGAACTGTACCACTCTAGGCCTTGGGTTCTTGTATATATATTTGGGTTCTTATCTCTCTCTCTCTCTAAATATATAGTATATATATATATATATATATATATATATATATATATATATATATATATATATATATATATATATATATATAAGCAAACAATCGCACATTAGGTGTCTGAAAGCATTCCAGTATGTAAAAGGTATATCGAACTGTGGTGTGGTTGGAAAGAGGAAGGGGTTGATGAAAGAATACCTATAAATAACTGTTTGAGTCTATTCACCCCATCACCCCGACGACGTCGTTTTTATTTTACTGTATTCCTGAAAACATCCGGCGAATTTGTTTGACCTTATGGCAAACTGGAGTGGTTACATTCAGTCCTTTCTAATACCTCCAGTACCAGGGAGTTCTAACTTGAACAAAATCATCTGGTCGCTGCGACAATAAACGACCAAACACGACAGAAGGGTTTAGGAGATATCGCCCCGTCGTGTGAATGGGAATGGTAGAAGTGAAAGTGTTGCAGTTTGCTATGGGGAGATGAAAGTGTAGTGTGGATGGGATGAGGATGCAGCTGGTATGGGATTGAACGTTGGATACAATGAATTTGGGTGGTGTGGGACTGAATGTTTTCATTTATTACCCTTTACTGTGAAAAGCTGGGTGGTGCGAAGTAAAGGCTGGGAGGAAGGGAGAGAGGGAAAGTTATGATGCTAAGTAAAGGGAAGGAGGGAGGGAGGGAAAGTTGTGGTGTGAAGTTAAAAGAGGGAAGGAGGAGGAAAGAGCTATGGTGCAAAGTGGAGGAAGGGGAGGAGGAAGGGAGAGTTATGGTGCGTAGTAGAGAGAGGGTGGGAAGAGGGGAAGGAAGCAATTAAGTGAAATGAGGAAGGCAAGGAGGAATGGAGAAATAAGGTGACAAGTGGAGGGAGAGAAGGAGGGAGGGAGGGAGAGTTATGGTACGAAGCAGAAGGAAGAGAGCTATGATGCGAAGCAGAGGAAGAGAGGGAGGAAGAGTTATGGTGAGAAGCAGAGGAAGGGAGGGAAGGAGGAAGTTATGGTGTGAAGCGGAGGGAGGGAGGGAGAGTTACGGAGCGATGTTGGGGAAGAAGGGAGAGTTATGCTAGCAAACGGAGGAAGGGAGGAAGGAAGAGTTATGGTGCGAGGTAGAGGAAGAGAAGGGAAGTTATGGTGCGAAGCTGAAGGAGATAGGGAGAGTTATGGTGCTAAGCAGAGGAAGGGAGGGAGATTGGTGCGAAGTAAAAGAAGGGAAATAGGTAAGGAGGGAGGGAGAGTTTTGGTGAAGAAGAATGGAGTAAGGGGTGAGATGGTGTGTGTGTGTGTGTGTGTGTGTGTGTGTGTGTGTGTGTGTGTGTGTGTGTGTGTGTGTGTGTGTGTGTGTGTGTGTGTGTGTGTGTGTGTGTGTGTGTGTGTGTGTGTGTGTGTGTGTGTGGTGAGGGGCAGAGGGAGGTCCAAAGTGTCAAGAATGGTTAGGATGGATGAGATAAGGGTGCAGTGAGGGTCGGGGCGTTGCAGGGGGGACCAAGGGAAACGTGCACCAGGAATCAAGGTATTCACTCGCGGTTAGGAAGCTTACTAACACCTCTTCCTTACCGGTTTATTTTCTGAATCTGCTCCATTACTTTATTTTTTGTGTTAGTCATGCAATCTAAGCTGACATTGGAGACAAAGAAGAAGAGGATGATGATGATGATGATGATGAAAAGGATATTAATTGGTAGTCTGGAACATAAATCGCTAAGGAAAAGGTGCTGGGAGCCTCCTTGCCCTACGAGAATACGGACCCAAATCTGTCAGGTCTAACCCATTCACACCAAGGATGTACTTTTATTACTTCCTACCACAAGACGATTTTACTCAGCTTGGGGAGGCGTCTTGTAGTGAAGGGGTTAATGAATGCTATATAAAACCCCTCTAGTTACAAAAAAAAAAAAAATTTATCTCAAGCTGAATGAAATCGTCTGAAAGTAATAACAATACAAAATACATGTAATATTTCACCTCTTCTTCTCACACGTATTCTGGTGAAACGAAGTACTGTAGGGAAATATGCAGGACAATATAGTAAGTTTACCTTAACTTGGCGTAATCTTTAGTATGTCTATCTTAACTTGGCCCAGATTTTCGTCCTTTTGCAGCTTAATTCAGGTGGCTCAGTGGAAGAAAACGACAATACTACAGCTCTACGTCATTTCCCAAGCACTTCTTCGTGACTAGCATCATATTCTGTTGTTAATCTATCATCAAAACTCAGCATTCAAGATGGCATGGTGGTAGTTTTAGGTCAATTTATGTAAAGAGAGTAAAAAAGAGTAGTTATTACGTTTTATAATTAGCCAGTTGTACAAAAGGGGACCTGGATATAACAGTGACGGTTGCCGGTTGTGTTCTAAGGGAAGATTGCGACTTAGAAAATAAAGACTGTCTGCCTTCATGAGTCTGGTGTAGCTGACAGGCACGGAGGAATGATGTATTGTGAATTATTATTATTATTATTATTATTTTTTTTTTTACTTATTATTATTATTATTATTATCATCATCATCATCATCATCATCATCATCATCACCATCATCATTTTTTAGTATTTTTCCCACCGCCTCACTATTTCGTTCTTGCTTTCGTCAAACGGCTCTATTCAGCTTTCGTATAGTCTGTATGTTTTCATCTGACGGAACTGAGCCAATCCCACAACCTGAACACATATCGTGGTTACCTGATATTGATGAGCCTTAGTGATGAGGTACGAATGAGTCTCCTTGGTTACTAGTCACATTAACCTTCCAAACTCACGTACACCTAGCCATCAACTGAGCTGGAAGGGGTTAGGGATGTTTGTTAGAGTTGGTAAGGGATCTTTGTTAAGGCAGGTTAGGGATCTTTGTCAGGGCAGGTTAGTGATCTTTGTCAGGGCAGGTTAGGGATGTTTGTTAGAGAAGGTTAGGGATCTTTGTTAGAGTAGGTTAGGGATCATTGTTAGAGTAGGTTAGGGATCATTGTTAGAGTAGGTTAGGGATGTTTGTTAGAGTAGGTTAGGGATCTTTGTCAGGGCAGGTTAGGGATCTTTGTCAGGGCAGGTTAGGGATCTTTGCTAGGGTAGGTTTGGGATCTTTGTCAGGTTAGGGATTCTGGTCAGAGCTTCGTGGTGGTTATCTGACAAAAGTTCACGGACAGCTCCACAGGGATGCTGGCTAAACCACCTCACAACGCAGCGGGGGTGAGGACGAAAGAGGCGAGGGCGAGGGGGACGTTCAGGGCTAAAAAGACATACGTTAACCCCTCTTGGAATCCTATGACTCGAACCTCAGCTGAATAAAATCGTCTGGTGTTGGTAGAGCAGGCTAGTAGAGTCCCTCCGACCGTGAGTGGGTTAATGGTGACTAAATTATCTTTCTTAGCCTCCTGTCTCTCACTTAGCTGAATAAAATCGTCTGGCGTTAGCTCACATACAGTACTTCAGATATCCCGACTATAATATTGTTAAAGAGGCCTACATAACCTTCCACATACCTCCTTCTTCAGCAAAAACATAATCTTCTGGGAACTGCAATTTAACAGAAACGTCACTCTTAACGAAGGTGCATGAAGGAGTCTCCCCTTTCCCTCCCATTTTTTTTTTTGGGGGGGGGGAGGTTGGGGGATTTATTCTTGCTGCCACCACACTATTTCACTCAGTATGGCAAAATTCTTCCCTTAGTTGACTGAAACTGTGTAAACGAAAAATATAATATACAAACATGTCATCACAGTGAAGGAGTTACTGGGGACTGTTTCCAATCCTACCAGCAAGAGAGACCTTTTCTACGCTGCAATAAAACCGTCTGGGAGTGGGAAGAATAAAACGGAAATGTCACCGTAGTAGCAGTAGTAGTGGTAGTAAAAGTAGAATTAGTAGTAGTAGTAGCAGTAGTAGTAGTAGAGAGTAGTCTTCGAGAGAAGTGAAGTCAGTGAATGTACAGTGAGGCTGGATGAGGAAGAACTGGAAAATGTGAGTGCTTTTAAGTACCTGGGTAATGTGATGAGTAAGGATGGAAGTTTAGACGGTGAAGTGCTTGGAAAGGAACAACAGGGAAGAAAGTTTGCTGGTTCCTTGAAAGCAATAATAAGAAACAGGGAAGTGAACATGGAAGTGAAAAAGCTACTATATGACAGTATTGTGATACCTGCTCTAAAGTATGGCGGTGAAGCTTGGACCCGGTTGGAGGGACAGAAGTCAAAAGTGAGAGCAGTGGAAATGAGTTATTTGAGAGGAGCATGTGGAGTCACATGGAGAGACAGACTGACAAATGAGGAAATGAAGGAGCGTTGTGGTGTGGATGTGGATGTGATAGGAATCGTTAGGAGAAACACACTGAGGAGGTTTGGACATGTGGAGAGGATGGACAGCGGGAGACTGACGAGGAGAGTGTATGTGAGTGGGGTGGAGGGGGGTGGAGAGGGAGAGGGAGGCCAAGGATGAGATGGAGGGATGAGGTGGAGAGGTATATGAGAGAGGGGTGTATGAGCTGGGAGTGCAGGGCAGTGAAATGGCGGGGGACAGGGCGACATGGAGGCGATTTGTTTGTGGCCACCCCTTACGGGATTAAGGTGTCTGGCAATAGATAGTAGTAGTAGTAGTAGTAGAAGTAGTAGTAGTAGTAGTACCCGGTACTAGTAATTGTAGTAGTAGTAGTAGTAGTAGTAGTAGTAGTAGTAGTTGTTGTTGTTGTTGTTGTTGTTGTTGTTGTTGTTGCTGCTGTTGTTGAAGTAATTGTAGCAGCAGTAGTAATAGTAGTAGTACTAGTAGTAGTAGCAGTCGTAAGCCCAGGCTCGTCTGAACATTAACCCGCTGGACTGCAGGCTGAAGTTGCCCTCCTCCTGCAGCTCACCATCCTCCTTTCGGGGATAAGGAGGGAGGTGAGGGACGTGTGCATAACCAGGCAACAACGCCACCCAGTAATACTAGTGCCATCACATGAAGGTGTCCCTCTCCAACACCAGTGTCTTAATAAAAGTGTTAATGGAAACTGGCTTTAATCCTTCCAGTATGAGAGGTCTTTCATAACGTAAAAGAGAGAGAGAGAGAGAGAGAGAGAGAGAGAGAGAGAGAGAAAATAAAGAAAGAAAGAAAGAACAGAGAAAGCTTCAATCACATGACGCATTTTACTGATTAATTCTTGCTACTGCCAGACGATTTTATTTAGACAGGGGAGATTTGTCGAACTGGAGCGAATAGATAACATCCATTACCAACGCCTTCAGAAGCTGAATACAGTCAGTGAGTACAATATTATGGTGGTAACAAGAATTACATGAGAAAATTAAATAAAAGGTGGTGTATCGCTTGTACTTCTCCCTATCACTATTTAGATCGAAAAGAAGAGTATTGCACGAGAGGACAGAGGAAGCGCAGATAACATGAGGCCTACTGGATTATAATGAGACTATCAGTCGGTGCAAAAATAATTACACTAAAGATTTAACAAACTTGTATGACCAAACGGTTGAGAAGAAATGCCTGAACTCCAAGTATACTACACCGCTTTTACTCTAACTTGGTCTGAAATTGCTATCTGCCTATCTTCAGTGCTCACCTTTAGTAATAATTTAGCACTAGAATATGATGTTAGTCACAGAGAAGTGCTATGGAAAGGATATGGGGATGAACGGCTGTCCTTTTCTGTCACTAACCTACGTAAAATAATCTGCAAAAGGAGAAAAACCTGGGCCAATGTTAAGGTAAAAACAGTAAAGTGTTATGTAACTGCAGAGAACCACGCCGATACCTTATCCCCACAGACGGGTACGTTTGTGTGCAGTCTGAGTTAATTGTACTGTACACTCACCGCACGCAGCTGTTCACATAAGAGAGTCAGGGAAGAGGAGAGGAGAGGAGAGGAGAGGAGGATATAGGGTACAGCAGAGGAGACGAGAGTTGCGGTCTGATTGTTCGTGTACAGTACCTTTAACAAATCTGGTGCGATCTTGGTAATTATATTCGAACCTCGCACGTGTAAAAGTAAGATTGGCCCCAATTTTACGGTCTGGGATATAATTTCGACCATTATTCCGCTGCGTCTGCTTCACACTTAGGGCATGACCATCACTTTCCTTTTTTTTTTTTTTTTTTTTTTATGCGAGGAAGAAGGAACCAAAGGCCATGAGCCCGCAGTAACAGTTCCCTCCAAGAGAAAAACAAAATACAATATAGAGCCAAATTCAAGATCCGATCATTTTGAGATGCCTGGACACACTGCGTTTGAAAGACTGGAGATCATAGGCAGCAGGAAATACAGACAGAGGGAGACAGTTCCAGAGCTGACCTGTTGCATAAATGAAAGACTGGGAGTAACGGTTAACTCTTGCATTAGAGAGTTGGACAGAAAAAGGATGAGAGTTTGCTGCCAGACGGGTGCTACGCGCCCGTCGTAGAGGTGGAGGAATGCAAGCAGACAGTTCAGAGGAGCAGTGACTATTAAAGTAGCGATAGAAAAGAGATAAAGATGCATCAGTGCGGCGAAGAGACAGAGGTTGAAGGGAGTCAGTAAGAGGAGGAGAGTTAATGAGACGAAAAGCCTTTGACTCCACCCTATTGAGAAGAGCTGTATGTGGGGAGCCTCCCCACACATGAGAGTTGTACTCCACACAGGGGCGGATATAACCCCTGTATAGAGTCAACAATTGCGCAGGGGTAAAGAAAGAGCGGAGTCGGCTTAGCACACCCAATCTCTTGGAAGCAGATTTTACAAGAGATGTAATATGATCTTTCCAAGATAAGTCCCGAGTAAATGAAACCCCAAGCATGTTCAAGGATGATGAAGGATTAAGCTGAATATTATTAAACATTAGTGGGTATACCTGTGGAAGATTTTGTCGGGTTAATAGGTGTAAGAACTGAGTCTTAGATGCATTAAAGACAACCATATTATTTTTACCCCAGTCAGAGATACGAGCCAAGTCAGACATTAGGTGTGCCATAGCCTCATCCCTTGTTTGTTGAAGTAACTGTTGAGATGGGCGTTGCGGGAACCGAATGGAAAGGTGAAGGGTGGAGTCATCAGCGTATGAGTGGATAGAGTTAGATGTACAGTTTAGAAGATCATTGATGAATAAAAGGAAGAGAGTTGGTGATAGGACAGAGCCCTGAGGAACACCACTGTTGATAGATCTAGGAGAAGAACGATGGCCGTCTACAGCAGCGGCTATAGAACGACCAGAAAGGAAGCTAGCGATGAAGGCACAGATAGAAGGATGGAAACCGTAGGAGGGCAGTTTGGAAATTAAAGATTTATGCCAGACTCGATCGAAAACCTTTGAGATGTCAAGTGCAATGGCAAAGCTTTCGCCAAAGTCCCGAAAGAAGGATGACCAGGAGTCTGAAAGGTAGGTGAGAAGATCGCCAGTGGAGCGTCCCTGACGGAAACCATACTGACGATCGGAAAGAAGGTTGTGATAGGAAAGATGCCTTAAAATTTTTCTATTAAGAATTGACTCGAAAACTTTTGAAATACAGGACGTTAAAGCAATTGGACGATAGTTGGAGGGTTGGGAGTGGTCACCCTTCTTTGGGACTGGCTGAATGAGAGCAAACTTCCAGCAAGAAGGAAAGGTACAAGTTGACAGACAAAGACGAAAGAGTTTGCCTAGGCAGGGTGTAAGCACAGAAGCACAGTTCTTGAGAACAACAGGAGGGACCCCATCAGGCCCATATGCCTTGTTAATACTGAGGCCAGTGATGGCAGAAAATACATCAACTGAAGAAATTTTAATGTCAGCCATGAGGAAGTCAGAGGGGGGAAGTGATGGAGGAACAGCACCGGAATCGTCTAAGGTAGAATTGGAGGAGAAAGTCTGTGCGAAGAGATCTGCTTTATCAGTAGAAGAAATAGCTACAGAACCATCAGAGTAGAAAAGAGGAGGGAAGGATGATGAGGTAAAGTTGTTAGAAAGATTTTTGGCAAGATGCCAGAAGAAGCGGGAAGAATTTGAGTTGGAGAGTTGAGAGCATTTAGTATGGATGAAATTATTTTTAGTAGAGCGAAGAACAGACTTAGCACGATTCCGGGCAGAAACGTAAAGATGATGTGATTCAGGGGTGGGTTGGCTCCGGTACCTTTTGTAGGCCCTCTCCTTGTTGCGGACAGCATTAGAACAAGCGTGATTAAACCAAGGCTTTCTTGCGTTAGTCAAAGGATATGAGAAAGGAATGTATGCTTCCATGCCCGAGAGAATAACCTCCGTAATGCGCAAGGCACACTCAGATGGCTCACGGCCATGGAAACAATAATCATTCCAGGGAAAATCAAAGAAGTACTGCCTGAGGGCCTCCTACCTACGCATCGTTGTATCGTGTCGTTTGTAAAGACTCAAACATGCTTCCATCCGTCGGCCTTGGTCACCTAATGGCGGCTGTCCAAGCTGTTCGATCTCCGGCAGCCTCCCTAATCAGATTCTTATTCCTGAGGTCGCACACTATGACCATGTCCCAAGTCTTTTTTGATTGCCTCTTGCAACCTATTCCACACCAAACTGTCAGCTTCCATCCTCTCAACATGCCCCAGTCATTTCAACCCACCCCTCCTCATCAAAATACTGTCAAGTATCATCCTTCCCCTCAACTCTTCAATCGCAGTCGCAATCCTAGCCACCTCCCTCCCCAAGCCCCGCATTCAAGGACGCACTACACATCCCTCTAATCATTGTCAGTTCTGTACGTTTCGGCCTGTTAATATCAACATCCTTTACTGCCCACTTCTATACAACATTACACTCGTAACACATTCTGCATACAAACATCTCTTTGCACGGAGGGAGATCCCTCTCAGTGTCAGGAGAGGCAACAGCTCCTTAAACTTCCTCCAACCTCTCCTTACCTTAGCCACAGGGCTAGATCCAGCCCTACCTCCAGCACATAACATGTCCCCCAAATAACAAAATTCCTCTATACACTCCGGAGACTTTCCAGTACGTCTGACAATCTCTACCCGCTCTCCCCGACAAACCGCACACGCAAAATCAAACAGAAACATTTACGAGCAGAGAAGCACAACACGTCTCTCTCATATTAGGAATGCTAGCCAGCAGAAGAAAGTGAGAGGCAGAAGATGTGACATATTTCGCGAACTTCTGTCCTCACGTCTGGGAAAGAAGCGACGAATATTCTCCAAGTGTAAACAGACGCAGCGAAATTTTGCCCCGGAATGTAGAAAAAAAAAAGAAAAAAAAAGTTCCGTCTGAAAAATATTTCCAACTAGTGTGGCACAATGACAATGCTATCCCTATTACTGTGTGTCTCACATGGTTGCGATTTTTCCGCTATGTCTTCGTTCAAGGTTGGGAAGACACTTATTTCCCCATTGTACATTTACATCCCTGTGGCTCTGAATCTTCCCTGTCGGGTAATTGGGTAAGAAAAGTGTTCAGCGGGTGATTATGTAACGCTATAAACGGCGTACCACGGAATGAGCAACAGATAGCAGAGAGGTTACGGGGGCTGGGAGGAGGGCTGGATACAAGACACAGACGGGGGGTTAGGAGGAGAATAGGATAGATACAAAACACAAAACAGTAACCCTTTCCCCACGACTTGGCCATTCTTGTTGCTATACCCTTTTTACCTTGACCTGTCCCTGAGGTTTGTCCTTTAGCAGATAATTTCACGTAGAGAGAGAGAGAGAATGCTACGTCTCTGCATCATTCCCACAGCACTTCATGACTAACACCAGTAAAGTGAGCTGTGTGAGTGCATGACGAGCCAGCGAGCGTTTGTACATATGCCTATCATCATACTTTCATTTCGGTGTAAACTTTCAACATTTCTGGTTAGGTAGTTGAACAGTGACAGAAGAATAATTTAGTTAAAATATTTTCGTTCTCACGTTTTCTCTTTCTCACATTTTCTCCCTGGATGTGCATATAGCGAAGCGCTGTAGCATTTATCACACGCGCAATGTTCAGTTTTCTGCGCCCGACTTGCCGTGCCAACCAACTGCGTCGGTAAACGTTTGGCTATTGATCGAATGATAAAACCCAGGAATGGAGCGATTACAGTTGCTGATTTAACCCCCTAAACATAGAAAAAACGTTCATGTAAAATTATGAGCGTAATATCCGATATTTAAAAGTTAGAATTCATGCAAGAAAACATAGCGTTACAACAGGAAATCTTTTTAAATTCAATTTCATATCGGAACACGCCAACTGAAGCTCTTGGAAAGCTGGGATTCTAAGGGGTTTCTTTGGTCTTATGAGTAACTATATAGCTAAAAACAATATGTATTGAACGTATCTACTACCTGCTGAAAGAATCTCATCTCTATCTCACATAGTAGAAAAGTTATTAGCCTCTGAAAACCATCACGGTCGGGCCGTGTCGGGCCGCTCATTTCTCAGCTGAACTTAAAGTAAATATCGCATTGCCCGCCGCACTCGCTCGCTCGTAATCATATTCTACTGTTAATCCATTGTTACAACTCTGCATCTGAGAAACAGAGATGTCAATAGGCCAAGGTAAAGTGAGAAGAGTATACTAGAGGATATTGAAGGTTACATCCAACCCCTCCAGCCCTCCCAAAAACTCCCTCCAGCTGAAGAAAATCGTCTGGGAGCAGCAATAATGAAAAAAAAGGGAAGGGGTTAGAGAGTATAAAGTTACCTAATTACGTAAGACCATTAAAATTGAACCACGGGAGGAGTACCTGGTAGTTATCTCTCTCTCTCTCTCTCTCTCTCTCTCTCTCTCTCTCTCTCTCTCTCTCTCTCTGCTTATTGCTGTGGCCACTAAACTTTTTTTCCATTTGACGCTTATATTCTTTAGTTAGATCACGCATTCTTTATTTTAAGCCTGATACCTCTAGATTATTATTAATACTAGTAGTAGTAGTAGTAGTAGTAGTAGTAGTAGTAGTTGTTGTTGTTGTTGTTGTTGTTGTTGTTGTAGTAATAGTAGTAGTAGCAGTAGTAGTAGTAGTACTGTAGTAGTGGTAGTAGCAGTAGCAGTACTATTAGTGGTAACACCGGTAGTAGTTGTGGTGGTAGTAGTAGTAGTAGTAGTAGTTGTAGTAGTAGCAGCAATAGTAGTAGTAGTAGTAGTAGTAGTAGTAGCAGCAGCAGCAATAGTAGTAGTAGTAGTAGTAGTAGTAGTAGTAGTAGTAGCAGCAATAGTAATAGCAGCAATAGTAGTAGCAGCAATAGCAGTAGTAGTAGTAGTAGTAGTAGTAGTAGAGTAGTAGTAGTAGTAGTAGCAGTAGTAGTAGTAGCAGCAGCAGCATAAGGATTACTCGTACTTTTTTTTTTTTTACCTCACAAGACGGATTTTTTCAAACTGCAGCTGTCAGATAAAGCCTTCTTGATCCCTTTCACTAACAGACGCCCTTCCTAACTTGAACGAAATGGTCTGGCGGCAGGACGAAGAAGGTGAAAAATAATACGTCATCGGAGTGAAAGGGTGTAGCCTCGGGGAAGGACTTAATTACTTCCTCCAGGTAAGAGAAGACGTTTTTACCTGCCATTGCAAAGCCGTCCGAGGTAAGGAATAAAAAAATAGGAACGAAAGAAGAAGGAAAACTAAGAAGAGAGAGAGAGAGAGAGAGAGTGAGAGAGAGAGAGAGAAAGAGAGAGAGAAAGAGAGAGAGAGTAGGTCAAATAGTCATCCCATTATCTCACTCCACCCACCACCCACAGCCAGACAAAAAATAAATAAATAAATAAATAAAAAATTGCGCTAGCAAAGATTCTGTTGCTCTCAGCTTTATCATTCACTTATCTCTTTTTTTCTCGGTTACCTTTTACACCCATTAACCTTTTTGCCTTCTCTCTCTCTCTCTCTCTCTCTCTCTCTCTCTCTCTCTCTCTCTCTCTCTCTCATCACCATCATTCACTTATCTTTTTTTTTTCTCGGTTACCTTTTACACCCATTAACCTTCTTTTCTTCTCTCTCTCTCTCTCTCTCTCTCCGGACGATTTTAACAAGCCGATGAAAGACTTTTCGAAGTAGAGGGGTTAGATACAGCCTTCACTAGCTCCTTCACCACTAGAGGCCTTTGCTGAATAAAATCGTCTGAAGCGGAAAAATAATACCCTAAAAATGGCATCACCCTGATTCAAGGGATTAACACTCAGGGTCCTCTGTCTTTCTCTCAGCTGAATAAAATCGTCTGGCGTTGATGTGCCTTGCTCTGACAGTCGGGTTAATGGTAACTGTATTAGAATGGCGTTAGTTATGAGGCACGAAAAAGTCTCCTTGGTTACTAGTCAAAGGAATCCCCCAGTCAATTGAGCTGACTGAGGTAACGTATCTTCATCACGAGAAAATAAACTGACTCTCGAAATTCTCCCAAAGCTGAAAAAAAAAAAAATTGTCAAAAAAAAAAAAAAAAACTCCCACCACCAGTGATGCGATTTCTCCCAGCTCAAAAAAACCGTCTGTCAATCCCCCATAGAAATCAACTCTGCCATGGTAGGAAAAAAGTGTTCTATTTCGGCTAACGCCAGACGATTTCTTTCAACTGAGTGTGTCATGGAAGCCGGAGAGTTCATATGCTACCCAGTAACCCACTCATGGTCGGGGCAACTCTAGTACTCAATTCCACCTAACACCAGGCGATTTTATTCAGGTGAGTGAGTCATAGAAGCCTGAGTTAAAGCTTCCGCTACCCCAACCTTCCCCCAGACGATTTCCTTCAGTTATTTCATTTAGCTGGATTACTGAAGGATTAGCACTACATCTATAACCCCTCCAGTCCAAAGGGCATTCTCTGCGCTGAGGAAAATCGTCTGGAAGCAGCAAGAACAATCAGATAAAAAATGGACGTCACTTGATTGAAGGTGTTAACAGAATCGTTCCTCTGTCTTAAAATTACTTCGATTTTTCTCATCTGTTTCTCACCCGTTCTTAACCGTTTCTCTCTCTCTACCGTTTCTCACTTTCAACCGTTTCTCACTTTCTCTCAACTGTTTCTCACTCTTTCTTCACCGTTTCTCACTCATTCTCAACTGATTCTCACTCTTTCTCAACTGTTTCTCACTCTCTTTCAACTGTTTTTCACTCTCTCTCAACTGTTTCTCACTCTCTCTCTCTCTCTCTCTCTCTCTCCCTTAACTGTTTCTCACTCTTTCTCACCTGTCTCGCACTTTATTTCTCGACTGTTTCTCACTCTTTCTCTACTGTTTCTCACTCTTTCTCAATTGTTTCTCACTCTCTCTCAACTGTTTCTCACTTTCTCTCAACTGTTTCTCACTCTCTCTCAACTGTTTCTCACTCTCTCTCAACTGTTTCTCACTCTCTCTCAGCTGTTTCTCACTCTTCCTCAACTGGTTCTCACTCTCTCTCAACTGTTTCTCACTCTTTCTCAACTGTTTCTCACTCTTCCTCAACTGGTTCTCACTCTTTTTAAACTGTTTCTCACTCTTTCCTCAACCATTTCTTACTCTCTCAATCATTTCTCACTCTCTCAACTGTTTCTCACTCTCTCTCAACTGTTTCTCACTCTCTCTCAACTGTTTCTCACTCTCTCTCAACCGTTTCTCACTTTCAACTGTTTCTCACTCTCTCAACGTTTCCACAAAGTTACAGTACCAAACGTATAGAAAAAATGATGTAATATTTTGAAACATATCCCTAACTAACCTCTGTATTAAATTAAAAATAATCAAGTAACATTTTGAAACACACTCCTAACTTACTCTGTATAATGAAAAAAAGATTAAATATTTTGAAAACCTACCTCTTATGTTGAGGATTTCCTGTATAATTTTTTTCGACCCGGGATCCACTCGGTAGTCCTATGGAAAGAGAAAAATGATTGTTAAAAAAAAAAGTACCTGACAAGCTAGTTGTGTGAACGGGAAGGACGGGGGTAGAAGCCTTGGATGTGTGTGTGTGTGAGAGAGAGAGAGAGAGAGAGAGAGAGAGAGAGAGAGAGAGAGAGAGAGAGAGAGAGAGAGAGAGAGATTTTATTCGTTCACTTTCCTTATGATAATTTCTAGTATGAACACAACTGGCCTCAATAACACACACACACACAAAAATAAATAAATAAATAAAAAAAAGTGAAAACTGAAAATAAATCATCAAGGAACAGGCAATACGAAACCTCCGAGGGCAGGTTAATTAAAATCCGGCCCATAGGCATAACAAGGTAACCATTAATAAGACCCACATCTAAATTATACTGACACTGTAATTACCTGTTATTCTCTTAGCCGATAATTTATGAGAGAGAGAGAGAGAGAGAGAGAGAGAGAGAATCTTACACAAGTCACCAGAAGGCTTATTATCGCATGCTCTCCATTAATGATCTCTACCTATTATCACAGGTGGAGATCTTTGTATTATCATTATTATTATTATTATTATTATTATTATTATTATTTCTATTATTATTATTATTATTATTATTATTATTATTATTTCTATTATTTTTATTATTATTATAATTATTATTATTATTATTATTATTATTATTATTGTGTCGCTTTTCGTCTCCGATTTTATTCATCCTTATTGAGGAAGCTCCCTAACGTCTCTTCCTTAGCCACTTATTTTGCTTATTACACTTTACTATCTCCGATAATTAAGCTGTTTTAACTTCGCCTTGATTTACATATATTAAGTACAAAAGGATATTAACCAGCCATATCCAAAAATAAATTGCTGAGGAAGAGGTGTTAGGGAGCTTCCTTACCCGATGAGAATACGAACCCAAGTCTCACGCGTTACGGAGCTTCAAATAAGAATGACCTTATGGGTGAGAATGGCCTCCCTCATTATTTCGCCCATAAGATCATTAATAACTGTAGCTCTGACATGGTTGGTAATTGAATCCATGATGTAAGTACATTTTCAACTTGGAATTCCCTCAAAAATAATTTCCCAAAGTTATGCCCATTCCTCACGAGACGCTTTTCATATCAACATCAAGGCAGATTGTATAAATATCACACAAGAACATATTTACGTAGCAGATCACAGAAATATACTAGTATGGAAGAATGCTAAGAAGTCTGCTTACCTGAAGAGAATACCCAAGATTTGATACAGCCAAGGAAAGACACCTAATGGACGAAGGGGTTTATGGACTCACTAGAGGGGTTTTCCTGATCTAGACATAATCATCTAAAGGTAGGAAAATGGTGCAAGGTGTTCCCCTCCCTCCCCCCCAAAAAAGTGACTACATTTTTCTCATTCACATAATGGGTATCCTCATTTTGTGTCACCCTGAACGAAAGAAATCAACAGTAAAGGGGATAATGAAAGTTCGTATTATTATTATTTTTTTTTAGACATCTCTCTTAGGCTGGGTAAAAATGAAAGGAGATAGAAAGAATAAATTATAGATGTTAGTGTGAAGGGATCTAATTCTAAAACGAACACTTTCCAGGTTACGTCAGTAACATGACCTCACATAGCCTGTACCTTACACACACACACACACACACACACACACACACACACACACACACACACACACACACACACACACACACACACACACACACTACCGTACTGAAACACTGCATTTCTACATCGATAAAGATAAAATGATGTTAATATCAGAATATATGTATCCCAATAAACCCCTTGACTATATCTGTTTTTATCTCTGCTGCCTATCTATCCCACCTTCCGAAAAACTATTTTATATATCTAAGGGGAGACTGCTTGAGGTGGGGAGGGTCCAAGGTATGTTCACGAGGAGGTGGATATAAACAGATGTGGTAATGACATCTAGTGACTAAAAGAGGAACGTAGTTTTGAAAGTTAATGTGTGTGTGTGTGTGTGTGTGTGTGTGTGTGTGTGTGTGTGTGTGTGTGTGTGTGTTTAAATTTTAGGTTATGTGAGGTCATGTTCACTTGTATAAGGGGGGAGTGTGTGTGTGTGTGTGTGTGTGTGTGTGTGTGTGTGTGTGTGTGTGTGTGTGTGTGTGTGTGTGTGTGTGTGTGTGTGTGTGTGTACTTAGTGAGTGAGTGAACGAATGTGTGTGTAAGTATGTATGCGTATGTATATGTATATAATATGTGTTCATGCTTGCAAATTTTGTCTGTTTGTCTGTATATGTGTAACTGTTTATGTATTACATACATTTGCGCATGTGTACATGTACAGTATGTAGGTAGGTAGGTATGCTTGCATATATTAATATATATATGTGTGTGTGTGTGCGCGTGTAAGTGACAGCTAAAGTTCATTCTTCCTGTGATCCTAATTTAAGAGGTAATTAAAACCGTCACCACCAACATCACGGCCAGCGTCACTCATTCCACCCATTCCCTCGCCACGCTCTGTTTCAAGCCTTCCTGCACACCCTGCCAAACCCAAATGTATGTTTACGGTCGCACGGGAAGACACATCTGCCATACTCTTTATACACCCTAACAAGCTTACCTTCTGTATAAGACGGATTATATATATAAGGTGTCCGGCAAGACACACAGGAAACTTCAAGACGTTATTCAAGGGCTCTGAATATCAACATAGGTCCAATACTCAACTGCGACGGGGCTACAATTACTGGTGACCTTATGAATGAAAACAGTATCCCTCATAATCTACCCATAAAGTCATCAGTAAGAAAATGGGGGAGAGGGGAAGAAAATAAAAAAAGAAGAAAGAAAAAATCAATCTAATCTCCCAGGGCACCCTATATCCATTTTTCTTCACTCAAGCAGCTACTAAATAATCACAGTGAATAACAGTGAAAAACATATGAAAAACAATGGGATCTGTGATATTACTTACCTGTTGTGGACACGTTTATCTGAATCACTGCCAAGGAAATTTTTTATATATTCGTCTCTTATTTTAAAACTGAGAACGCTAACGAAGTAAAACACAGACTTTTCTTCTTCATCATCATCATTAAAATACATGACGGAATAATTAACCCTTTGAGCCCGGGATCATATTTTAAATATATTCTAGCCTTAATAAACCCCTTCAGTATGAAAGGCCTTCCTATGTTCAAGAAAATCGTCTGGGGGCAGCAAAAATAATTTGATAATATAATAATAATAATAATAATAATAATAATAATAATAATAATAATAATGACAAATTATTTTTATCTATACAAGGGTCTCTCCTAACCTGAATAAAATCGTCTGGTGGCATACTGTACTCTTTTCACCTTAACTTGGCCTTGATTTTTTCGTCCTTTTGAAGCTTATTTCATACAGCTCAGTGGCAGAAAAATACAATCCTACGGCTCTACATCCTCTCCATAGCACTTCTTCGTGACTAGCATCATATTCTAGCGTTTAAATTATTCCTACAACCAAGCACTGAAGATGGAGAGATGGCAATTTTAGGCCAAGTTAGAGTAAAAAGAGTATAGGAGCAGGAACACACCACAGGAGTCACCGTATTGGAAGGGTTAATCTGAAAAATAAAACAAAAAATCGTCAAAAAAGGGAAAAAAATCGTCCTAGTGATAGTTTTAGTGGAGATCTGAGTGTACTGTAGTATGTTTAATTTTAAGTGGCATGGGAAGCTTCGTGGCACGCTCTCTTTAGCGATTTAGTCTGCATATTATCTACACCTCGATATTACCTTGCGTGTTATTCATATCGTTATTACACTGACATACTGTGCGCCGATCAGAAATATTGCTCCAGTTTTTAGTCGAACAATTAAGAAACTATTACACTATACTCTGAAAACGTTACTTGGGTTTCGAAGATAAATCACTAAGTTTCAAAAATCATCGCTCACTGTCATGCTATTTATCGTCAGGCAGTGGACCGAGATTGGAGTCCGCCGTATGAGGAGATGTAATGTGCAAAATAAATCGGTTAGGAAGGGGTGTTACGAAATTTCCCAAAGCCACTCACAGAATACGGTCATGATTCTATTTCACGAAGTCTCCCCTCAGCTGGATAAAATTGTCTGGAGTTGTCAGATTATGGAAATCGTCTTCGTAGTGCCGATGCTGATGGAGACTGGCTAACCCCTTCACTACAAGAATATCCGTTGAGAGAGAGAGAGAGAGAGAGAGATGATAAAAAGAAAAAAATCGTCTGGTAGTATCAAGAGCACCTTCAACAGGATATAATTATACTAAGGAGGGTTACAGAAGTACGGGGTTTATAAGCAATCAGTTCTTCTCTCTCTCTCTCTCTCTCTCTCTCTCTCTCTCTCTCTCTCTCTCATTTCGGAAGGGCTGGTCTCAAAAATTTCCCCTGGGCTCTTATTACTCTCCAACTTCATTCCTAACATTTCCATATGCTATCTATCTATCTGTCAATCAATCCATCGATCTATCTATCAGTCTGTCTACCGCATCTATCTGTCCACCTATTTATCTATCTATCTATCTATCTATCTATCTGTCTGTCTGTCTGTCTCTTAATCTACTGTCTACCGCTACTTTTTCGGAAGTGGCCTCGACAAGAAAAAGAGCTCCACTTACCTGATACACTTTACACCATAACACCTCCATGGGGTATCTATCTACCATATGTATCTACCTGCCTATCTATCTGTTGTCTAACCCTTCATACTGTGAGGGGTGGTCTCGGCAAAATAAGACCCCCAGACATTTCCCTCCCTACTCAGTAACGACTCCTCTTCCTCGACACACATTCTCACACTCCCTCACCCTGGGAATTATTTACGTCGCAGCCAATCTTATTTTGAACCCTTTTACTTCGAGAAGGACGTTTTTAACTGTTGATGTTGGTCTGACTGTGTTGTCCTTACCACGGCGTCCTTAACCCTTTCACAACAATAACTTCCTTTTTAGTGTGTGTTTGTTAGCAACCATGAGGAAGCTCCCTAACACCTCTTCCTTATCAGTTTATTTTTTGCATGCATCTCACTAATAATCCCTTGTGTGTTATTTTTTCCTTCAAAATTGGTATCTAACAGATAAAGAACAATATACAGGCAAGCAGTACAGCCTAGTATGGAAAATAAATCGTTAAGGAAAAGGTGTGTGGGGGCTTCCTTAACCGACGAGAAGACAGTCAAGGGCTTAAAAAAAAAACACACACACACTCAAGTAACTCTCCCTTTGCTAGCGGTACACCTACAATTCATCCACAGTAACTTGGTGGAGAGTTCCGTCACCTATTTTCATTCACAGTAACTTGGTGGAGAGTTTCGTCACCTATAATTCCCTCACAGTAATTTGGTGGAGATTTTCGTCCTTTTACAACCTATTTCACGCAACTCAATGGCAAAATATAACAACCCGACTCAATCTGTACGTCTTTTATCACTGCACTTCTTTGTGACTAGCACCATACTCACGTGTTTATCTTGAAAATACAGTGATAGCAATTTTACACCTAGTTAAATTGAACATAGTATAGGAAGTATATTGATGTCAACACCAGACCATTTCGTACAGCCAAGGGAAATCCTACCAGAGTTAACCTTCTCCCCACAAGATCCCTAAAAAAAAAAAAAAAAAAAAAAAAAAAAAACAGGTGTGGATCTGGATATAATAGGGAAGGTGTCCATAAAAAAAAAGACAGGTGTAGATCTGGATATAATAGGGAAGGCGTCCATAAAAAATGAAAAGTCTGACATCTAAATTATGGACCTCCTACTCTTCACCTTCCATGACCACCCAGAGGACGCAGGCTCTGATTAACCCTTTCACTCCAGTCAAGTAATTAAAGCTTTTTTTATTTTATTAATGAGTTTGGGAGAGTGTGTAAAAAACGGAATCTAAAGGTGAATATAGGAATGAGTAAAGTGATGGTCTTTGAGAGAGGTGAAGTCAGCGAATGTACAACGACGTTGGCTAGTGAGGAATTGGAAAATGTGAGTACGTTTAAGTACTTGGGTAGTGTGATGAGTAAGGATGGAGGTTTGGAGGGTGAAGTGCTTGAAAGGGTACAGCAGGGAAGAAAGGTTGCTGGTTCCTTGAAAGCAGTGATAAGAAGCAAGGAAGTGAGCATGGAAGTGAAAAAGTTACTACATGACGGTATTGTGATACCAACTCTAGCGTATGGAAGTGAAGCTTGGACGTTGCTGGAAAGACACAAGTCAAGAGTGAGAGCAGTGGAAATGAGTTATTTAAGAGGGGCCTGTGGAGTCACATGAAAAGACAGGCTGACAAATGAGGATAAAAAGGAACGTTGTGGTGTGGATATGGATGTGACAGGAAGCGTTAGGGCGAATACACTGAGGTGGTTTGGCCATGTGGAGAGGATGGAGGGTGAAAGACTGACGAAGAGAGTGTATGTGAGTGAGGTGGAGGGGGGAAAAGGGAGGGGGAGGCCGAGGATGAGATGGAGGGATGAGGTGGAGAGGTATATGAGAGAGGGGGGTGTGAGTTGGGAGCAGGGGAGTGAAATGGCGGGGGACAGGGCGACGTGGAGGCGATTTGTCTGTGGCCACCCCGAAAGGGATTGAGGCGTCTGGCAATAGATAGATAGATAGACAGATTAATCCTACCCTTAGGTGAGTTTATGCAATGCTGAAGTTTTATGTTTTTATTTATTTACACGTATTTACTAGATTTTTCTCTAGTATTCTTTCCTCCCTCCCTCTCTCACTGCGTTACTGTATCTTCTTGAAGAATGGGGTCGAGGCCCTAAGGGAGGAGCGAGGAAATTTTGCATAATTATAGACCCTCAGGCTAGGTTTCAGGCTGGGTTGGACACCGTTACGCACTGCCATTTTATTTTTTTTTTTTTTACCTAGGAACAAGAATTTGTTCACAATGGAAGCTTCACTCGCACCAGGTTATAAGCATGGTGGAACCCCCCTGGGCCTCCGGCTCCCAGTGTTCTCCGCCGAAGTCGTTATGTACGGCCAAATTTTTAACCGAAGAACATGACATTTTGTATACTGATAGATGATTACTCCAGCCACTTTTGGGGGAAGGGTGAAACCACCGATGATCACCCCTCACGGGGGAGGGGGCGGCCCTCGGGGGTCCCGGCAAAGACATTATGCACGACCATAGTTTTAAACCTAGGAACACAAAATTTTGCATATTGGTAGGCATTTACCCGGCCATGTTTCAGGCAGGGTGGGACCTCCGATGGTCACCCCACGTGGGTGGGGGGAAGGACTGCCCCGAGGAGGGGAAAACGCCATAATTTTTACTTAAACACACGAAATTTACACGGTGGTAAACCTTCTCTTGGACCTGAGTTCCTAGAGGGTGGGACCCCCGCCGCCCCTCTACCTCTCCCGTAAATAAGTATTTCTTTCCCCTTACAGTATTGCACGGGTGAGGTTATCAAGTCGTCGAATGTGTCCTTTGTCTTGTTTTACTGGACGGGTGAGAAGCGGCCACCATTAATCCCCCCACTACTACGTCCCTCCCCCAGACTGAGTTAAACGTCTGGGAGTAACAAAAATATAACAAGACATCATCGTATGGAAGGGGTTTTTGGCTGTCGAATGCATGTGCCTCACTGAATCATACACCCAATTTCTGTTCTCAGTTATCCCAGGAACACCACCCGCAGTAACCAATGTTACATCCAGGTACAGATTATAATACAGCGTTAACTGGGAGTAGGTTGAAACAAACTTCGTCCACTGAGTCTGATCGGTCCGGGTATTGAACTCTGGTTCTTCTAGTTTCGAGCTAACAATGCTAACCAATACTCCAACGGCTTCCCCCGAAATCATCCTTTTAACCCCTTCAGTCCAATGACATATTCCGCATTTCGTTCTTGCTATCTCCTGACGACTTTTTTGCAGCCACGGAGAGAGACTTTTCGAACTGGAGAGGTTATTTTTGCTTTTAAGAACAAGCAGGAAATATAAAAATGCGTGCCTCTTAAACTAAATAAATGCCTTTGACGGTAACAAAAATAAGACCAGAAGACGACACACACACACAGCGACCGAACGAGAGAGAGAGAGAGAGAGAGAGGGGGGGGGTAGGTCAGCTTTCCTAACCTATATTGGGAACTACTTTCATTTTCCATACAGGTCCATAATTCTACTTCGCCAATTCACTTTTTTTTTTTTTTAAGCTACCAGTGCACCCCAATCCCATCCATTCAGTTCTTATCCAGTTCATTGTCGGCCACCTCTAATTCTCAACCCATTAATTATCAGCAACCCCACGCTCAACCAACCCCATTCTTAACCCATTCAGCCCGACGACGCACTTGTTAATTTACTCCTGTTATCTCCGGACGATTTAGTTCAGGTTGGGAGATATACTGAGAGGTTAGGTAAAGTCTCAATAACCCCTTCCAGTGTTACAGATTCTAATACTACTCTTTCTCTCTCTCTCTCTCTCTCTCTCTCTCTCTCTCTCTCTCTCTCTCTCTCTTTCAAATCGTCTGACAGCACGAATAAAACGAGTAAAGTTATTTCACAAAGGCTAACAGTACACGATTTTTTTTATCAGCCCAATGGAACTCTTTCAGTAGTCAAAGGGTTGATATCTGTCTCCATTATCAATTGCAAAGGCCAATATTTGCAACGTACTGAGGGTGTTGAATGTTGCCAACGTACTCAGATGCACAAAATACGTCATTCGGAAACATAATATCAGGAACACTGTAATCTGTGTGGCTGATATTACTAAATGTTATGCCGCTCTATTGTTTTATACGAAATAACACTAGGGGGATGGTGACAACTGACAGAGAGAGAGAGAGAGAGAGAGAGAGAGAGATGGGAAAATAAAGACACCACGAAAGTTGCAATGTTATCCAGCTTCAGGAAAACCAAATGTATCCAACTCTCAACTAACTTCTTCTTAGTCAAAATAGGGCGACATAGGAGGCTTCGTAACATCTCTTTATTAGCTACTTATCCTGTTCGTTACACTTCAATATCTTTTAGTATGTCACTGATACACACTTCACTATATTGATATAAAAGCGACATACACAAAAGAGTTCTGTGGTGCAATATAAACAGGCACAAAAGCATTAGATATAATTCGCCAAAGTCCAAGGTAGTGAAACAGATCGTGGCCGAAAAACGGATGTGAGAAACAGAAGGACGGGGCCACTTCTAGAACTGCTCCCTCATCTAAAAATAAATCGCTAGGATAGAGGCTTCACGAAATCTCCAAGGCCATCTCCATGAGCCTATTCTTAGCCAGCCACTTTCAGCCAAGTCATCCTCAGCCAACAGTAAATTAAAACCAGGACCCCGCTAATATACCCACCCATAAAAAAAAAAAATGAAATAAAAAAACACACTCCCATCAGAAAAAAAGAGGCATAAAAAGTGAGTAGCTAGACCTCTTTTTTTTGGGGGGGAGGGGAGTGTCTTGTTGGGGGGAGTGAGGGGTCAGTTTAACAGGCATCGTGGTGGATAGGTTCAAACGCCCAGGTGAAGCAAGAGGATGCGTGGGTAGGTCGGTGGTGCAAGGTGGTGGTGGGGGAGGTCATGAGGACTTAATGATGACTGTCAGTAGGAAAATTCTCTCTCTCTCTCTCTCTCTCTCTCTCTCTCTCTCTCTCTTTGCCCACACCTATGCACTTGCTCAATAAAGTGTACCTGGGTCTAGTATTTCGTGACCTCTTTTAAAGATTCTTGAATAAGGCTCTTATAATTATTCTACACCCTTCCAAAGTGTAATAAGGCGGGTGTGTAGCCTACATAATAAAAGGTGGAACTGTAAATAACAAAAGACGGAAGTGTAAATGATAAAAGACGGAAGTGTAAATAACAAAAGACGGAAGTGTAAATGACAAAAGACAGAAGTGTAAATAACAAAAGACGGAAGTTTAAATAACAAAAGACAGAAGTGTAAATAACAAAAGACGGAAGTTTAAATAACAAAAGACGGAAGTGTAAATAACAAAAGACAGAAGTGTAAATACAAGAAGATGGGAGTGTAAATAACAAAACGTGGGAGTGTAAATAATACAAGACGGAAGTGTAAATAACAAAAGACGGAAGTGTAAATAACAAAAGACCTAACTGTAAGTAAAAAAAACGGGCGTGTAAATAATAAAACTTGGGAAGCTAATGTTTTGTATCCTTCAGCAGCGCTTCTTTGTGACTAGCATTAGCATTATACTGCTAATTTATTACTAAAAAGCTTTCTGACCACAATTTTGCCCAGGTTTTCTTCTTTTGCTGCTCATTTCACTTTCCTCAGTGACAAACTAACATCATGCTACCGCTCTTACTCTTTCCACAGCACTTCTTCGTGACTGTCATATTCGAGTGTTAAAGCATTTTGCCGTAGCACTAAGAACTAATTTTTCAACTGTTCACTTCTCAACTTTCAGGAATGACTTGAAATATAGCCTAAGCGTTTGGATCACCATCTCTCCTCACGCCGCCAAAACCTCTCGGGCAAGCAAGAGATGGAGCATATGACTTAATTTCGTTAGTTTATTTCTTAGTGCGAAAAAAAAGAATGTGTCTCAGAATTAACTGTAAAAAGACAAATCGCGAGCAGGCGGCAAGCAGCGGCACGGAGACCCCCCTGTTCAAGGCACCGGCTGCCGGGAAGAAAGGGAGCGTGTGGGAGAAGGAGCTGGCGACGGACAGTACCTTCTCCAGCGGTGTGGGGATCTACTCTAGGGTGGCAGAGGCGCGGAGGAAGGAAGCAGAGAGGGGAAGGGAACAGGCGAGGAAATGGCGAGAGAAGCAGGCCCGCAAGAACGGGGCCGCCCTTACCACCTCCTCCACCACCACCCTACCCTCTCGGTGCAACTCCTCCACCACCGCCCTCACCACCCGGGTCATCTCCACCCACCGTTCGTCACACTCCACCTCTTGTGCGTCCCCGGTCCCATCAAGAGAGGAACAGGCCTCTCTCCGCGGGCGTACACGCCACGAGGAGATGAAGCGGGAGCGAGAGAGAGCGAGGAGGTGGCGGGAGAGACAGAACCTCAAAGCTACCACCCTGGGCGACTCCACCTCCCACGTAGCCGTGAGGACCCCTGATTTTTGGACAGAAGCGCCTCTCCTGCACGGGTTCGAGGCAGTTCCCAAGGGGTTAGAGGTTCTGGGGACTCCCTTGAAGTCCGAACTACCGCTCGGACGCGAAGATAGTTCCCAAACACTGGGGAGTCAGGATACGTGGTCAACTTACGCTTCTGGCTACGAATTGGAGTACAGTTTCGGGTCATGGCTGGTGCCTGACGACGCTATTTCGATGGAAGTTCCCAAGCATGGGATGGAGTGCTCAAGTGACCACACCAGGAACATCCCAGTCCTTCAACCCGAGTGTAAGGACAGTTCCCGAACACTTGGTAGCAGGGATACATGGTCATCTTACGCTACCGGGGACGAAGGAACCTACAGCTTTGGGTCATGGTTGGTGCACGATGACACTATGCCGAGGGAGATCACTGAGCACGAGAAAACGTGTTCAGGAAATTGCAGCTGGCCTCTCCCGCCCCTTCACCAAAACAGGCCTAAGCACCTCGTTAACGTCCTGAGCCCATGGACTTCACCCACCGCATCTACCAACATACTCACCTCATCTACCAACATACCCACCTCATCTACCAACATACCCTCCTCATCTACCACCACACCCACCTCATCTACCACCACACCCACCTCATCTACCACCACACCCACCTCATCTACCACCACAACCACCTCATCTATCACCACACCCACCTCATCTACCACCACACCCACCTCATCTACCACCACACCCACCTCATCTACCACCACACCCACCTCATCTATCACCACACCCACCTCATCTACCACCACACCCACCTCATCTACCACCGCACCCACCTCATCTACCACCACACCCACCTCATCTACCACCACACCCATCTCATCTATCACCACAACCACCTCATCTACCACCACAACCACCTCATCTACCACCACACCTACCTCATCTACCACCACACCCACCTCATCTAGCATCACACTCACTTCGTCTACCACCATACCCACCTCGTCTACCACCACACCCACCTCATCTACCTCCACACCCACCTCATCTACCACTACACCCACCTCATCTACCACTACACACACATCGTCTAGCATCACACTCACCTCATCTAGCATCACACTCACCTCATCTAGGATTATACTCGCCTCATCTAGCATCACACTTGTCTCACCTAGCACCACACCCACCTCACCAAGCACCACACCCACCTCATCTAGCATCACACCCACCTCATCTAGCACCACACCCACCTCATCTAACACCACACCCACCTTATCTAACACCAGTCCCACCTCACCAAGCACCACACCCACCTCATCTAGCACTACACCCACCTCATCTACCACCACACCCACCTCATCTACCACTACACACACATCGTCTAGCATCACACTCACCTCATCTAGGATTATACTCGCCCCATCTAGGATTATACTCGCCTCATCTAGCATCACACTTGTCTCACCTAGCACCACACCCACCTCACCAAGCACCACACCCACCTCATCTAGCATCACACCCACCTCATCTAGCATCACACCCACCTCATCTAACACCATACCCGCCTTATCTAACACCAGACCCACCTCACCAAGCACCACACCCACCTCATCTAGCACCACACCCACCTTATCTAACACCACACCCACCTCATCTAGCACCACACCCACCTCATCTACCACCACACCCACCTCATCTAGCATCATACCCACCTCATCTAGCACCACACCCACCTTATCTAACACCAGATCCACCTCATCTAGCACCACACCCACCTCATCTAGCACCACACCCACCTCATCTAGCACCACACCCACCTCACCAAGCACCACACCCACCTCATCTAGCACCACACCCACCTCATCTAGCACCACACCCACCTCATCTAGCACCACACCCACCTCATCTAGCACCACACCCACCTCATCTAGCGCCACACCCACCTCCCCTAACTCGTCGGAGGAAACCCGATGAGCCTTAGGTCTATGATGAGTCTCCTTGGTTACTAGCCAATAGAACCTCCACCTTGATAAGGCTTGGTGAGTAATGGTGCTAAATGGTGTTAGGGATCTTTGCTAGGCTATAAAAAAACTTACTCTAGTCTTACATAAAGGACACGAGTATTCGGGGGCTCTCAATGCTGCTCGATCTCTGGCAGCCTCCCTATTTAGTCCCTTATCCTTCAGGTCGCAGTCTATAACCTCGTCCCAGGTCTTTTTCAGTCTGACTCACCAACCCCAACGTTCACACTTCTTACTTTCTGCACCCCAGGAGTCATCCCCCATGCTCTCCACATGCCAAACCATCTAACTCCACCCTTCCTCATCACAACACCAGTACACTCCAGTCCCATCCTTCTTCGCTACTGTAAATAAAAGACGGGCGTGTAAATAAAACATGAAAACATACCAAGATAGAACCACTGCAGTAGGCCAATTGATCCGTGCTAGGCATCTCCTACAAGAATGACTAAACTACTAGAATAAGACAAGGATAGCAAAAAGGAAGACTCTCCCTCATCCATCAATGGATCTCCCCTCCCCCCATCAAACCCTCCAGCCGAAACAGACAGGAAAATGTCACAAAGAACACCACGCAGTATAGAAAAACTGGCGTGGACATTTTATACGAAAGTGTGGAAGGAGAAAAGATACTATCGCACTGAAACCTGAAAGGAAAAAGAATAAATTTGTATTGGTTATTAGGATATCTTATTATACCCAACCCTTACTTGTCATATGCTTAACTAGCCTATGCTTGAATTCTCAATGGAGGCGGCTATAACTAGAAGTATTTCGGCAGCTTATTTCATTCGTCCATTACTCTATTGCCAAAACAATTTCTAGCTATTTCCTTACTAAAATGGATTTATCTAGTTTGAAACTTTTACTTCTAATTCTATCCTATATACTTACTTGGAGTACCTTGCTAATATCTCCCTTATTTATTCCCTTCATCCACTTAAACACCTCAATTAAGCCTCCCTTTACTCTACGCTTTTCTAGTAAGTGCAAATTTAGTCTTTTCAGTCTGTCTTTATATGAAAGGTTCCGAACACAATGTATTAATTATTTTCGCCACTTTTATCTGTACATTTTCTAACGAATTTATGTCCATTCTATAGTACGGACATCAACATTGCACGGCGTAGTCTGTCACCTTACTGGTGCTGAATAAGGTTTGAAGTATTAATTCAGATGTCTCATTGCTCATCCAAGGACCCTATTTGCTTATTTCTCGCATTAACACACTGTTGCCCTCATCTGAGGTCTATACAAACCATAACTACTAGATCTCTCTCGCACTCCGATTAATTAATTTCTTTATTATCTTAGTTGTATTTCGTATCTCCGATAGCTTGCCCATGTTTAGTACTTTGCATTTTTCCAAGTTAAATTCTCTTTGCAAATCTTTAGACCACTTGTCCAGTATATCAAGGTCGCTTTGTAGGCTAACAAATTCGTCTGTTGAGATAATGATGCGCCCTATTTTTGTGTCATCGGCAAATTTGTGAACACTGCTAGTATTTTCTATGTCTAGACCATTTATATATATAATAAATAATAAAGGTCCGAGTACTGATCCCTGTGGTATACCGCTACTCATTAATCCTCCATCCGACTTAGTACCATTGATCTCTGTTTTCTTTCCTTCAGCCAGAATTCTATCCATTTTAAGATATCGCTGTCTATACCAAGTGATCGAACCTTCCTAAGTAACCTTTCGTGTGGAACCCTATCGTAAGCATTACTAAAGTCAAAATAAATAATATCGTAAGCTTTATTGCTATTTACCGCCTCATCGACCTCGGAGAAGAATGATAACTTTGTGAAGCAGTATCGTCCTTGCAAGAATCCGTACTGACTTTTATTTATGAGATTAAATCTTTCTGCGTGGTCTCTAATTTTATTTGCCAAAACAGACTCTAGCATTTTTCCAACTGTTGATGCATGACTTACTGAACTATAATTCGATGCAGCTGACTTATCACCCTTTTGAAAACTGGATACTACGTTTGCATCTTCCACGCCTCTGGAACTTCTCCTGAACTTAAACAATTATTTCATAATGTTGTCAATGGCTGACACAATTTTCCCTTGGTTTCCTTTATAATTTTTGCATAAATGTCTTTCGGACCTGGCGATTTTTGAGGTTCTAACATATTAAACTCTTTCAATACGTCTTCCTTACTAATGGTTATTTTACTAAGAATATTGTTCGCATTATCATTGTAAATATTTGTTGTCTGTGGAACCGGCTCTAGATTTTCCTCGGTAAATACTGATACGAAATAATGATTTAGGAGAGAGCACATTTCTTTATCTTCACTTGTAATATTTCGTGCCCCAGCGGTCCTGGTAGGGTCTCCCAGGCTGGACACCTCGCTATGGAGGGCACAACCAAAAGTTGCCACGCCCCTGGGGGGGGGGAGGGGAAGAATACTTACCCAGTATTACTGCTGGTCGTCTCGGGCGACTAAAAGGGGCCCTTCTGTCTCCCATCCTTCTCTTCTTACTGTGCTCTTCTTCTCTTCTGTCCTACCCATCTTCTTCTTATTTCCCTGTTTCTTCCAGTCTCTATTTTCCCTCTATTCTTATCAGGTTAGACGTTTGGTTCCATGGCATGAATAGTTTAAGGACTTCTCACTGACGCTGACCATTTCCCCCTTACACAAATTTCACGCCAAAACCACTTCAGTGCCAACCTTAATGCCATGTAGCCATATAATAGTTTGATGTTTGTTCTTCAGTATCCCTTCCTTCCTTCACTTGTAACCAGTGGCGTACCTGAAGGGGGGGGGGGGCAGGAGGGGCTGTTTGAAACTGTCCCCCGGGCCCCCAATTGAGGGGGGTCCCCAAAAAGCCTTAAAAATTTATACGCTTTTTTATTAATATTTAATTATTTAATTTGTGTGTTTTCCTCTATCCTGAGATTAGGCTCACAGAATAATAATTGTACACACCTCCCTAATTAAAACTGATAATGTAACCCGATCTGCTTATATCTTCATTCAGTTGTGCATAGAGGTGAATGCTGATTCTTAATTTAGTGGGTCAGCTTTGGGCTTTTTTATCAACCAAGTTGTGGAGCATGTTTGTTCATTGCAAATCTTTATAATCAAATCTCACTAGATATTGGAGGGGGGGCCCCGCAAAGAACCTAGACCCCCGGGCCCCCAAATCTCTTGGTACGCCCCTGCTTGTAACGTTATCTGATTCTGTCCTGAGAGGTCATAACCTGTCTTTATTTTTCATACGATACATTTGGTAAAAGTCCTTGGGGTTTTCTTCTGATTCTCAAGCAACTTTCATTTCATAACCTCGCTTTGCTCTCCGTATCTCCCTCCTTACGTCCCTTTTCAAAATCGCTTACCGGTTACGTGTTCCTCTCCCTTTTTTATTTTCTATATATTCATTCTCGTTGGCCTATGAGGGATTTTAATTTGTCGTTTGACCATCTCGCGATTTTAAATAATAAAAGATGGGAGTGTAAATAATAAATTGTGGGCGTTGAACTATCAGGTGCAAAAACAACCATCCCAATAAAATCAAATATTGTACTGTATTCGGCGTTCAATGCGTTACGGTACAGGGGAAATTCATTCTTTTAATATACTTCTAATATACTTTCCTTATGAGCAGATCCCTTTATTTATTTATTTATTTATCTATTCATATGAGTAGATCCTTTTATTTGCATTTTTTTCATATGGACAGACTTCTTTTCATACGAGGTACAGTGTCAGAAATACATGTGTAGAATACTTTATCTACATTTAGGAAGGACAATTGGAGATGTTACCCATTTTCCCGTGAATGCTGCTCTCTAGTTACGACTGTTCTGAGATGGAAGGCAGTCTCTTGTGGTGACTGAATGATGACTGAGTTTGTGGTGGTGGTGGTGATTAGATGATGATTGTGATTGTTGTGACTGTTGTGATTGGTGGTGGTGGTGGTTAAACGATTATTATAATTGTTGTGATACTGTAAGTGGAGGTGTTGGTGGTGGAGATGCTTACATGATGACTGTGATTGTTGTAAATGGCAGTGGTGGTGATTAGATGATCGTGATTGTTGTGCAGATGGTGGTGATGGTGGTAATTAGATGATGACTGATTGTTGTGACAGATGGTGGTTGTGGTGGTGGTGGTATTAGATGATTGTGAATGTTGTGGCAGATGGTGGTGGTGGTGAGTAGCTAATGACTGTGACTGTTGTGTAGATGGTGATGATGGTGGTGGTGATTAGATGATTGTGACTGTTGTGTACATGGTGGAGGTGGGTAGCAAATGACTGTGATCGTGGTGGTAGAAGGTAGACTTGCTAGAGTTTAGAAGACGATTTAGACTGCTACAGAAGGTGATCTCAATGATAAGTAAACTATGACTCTGAGATATATTTAAGACACTAAGAGAGACATAGAGGAAGCTTTAAGTGAACCCCATCACTCCGAGGACGTACTTTATGTTTTTATTCTCGCTATCTCCAGACGATTTTCTTCAGCTTACAATAGACCTCGAACTGAAAGGCCTTCATTACCCCTTCATGGTCAGGCCAACTCTAGCTGGTGTCAGTGAACCCACATAACCTGGCATTAATATTTAGGAGTCTGTTGTAGCTGTCCCTGTGTAATGTCTGGTGTAGGATAACTGTGCATTCTGGTGATACAGCCTCATATAAATAGTATACAACAACAACAACAACAATAATAATAATAATAATAATAATAATAATAACAATAATAATAACAGTGGTAGTAGTAGTAGTAGTAGTAGTAGTAGTAGTAGTAATAGTAGTAGCAGTAGTAGTAGTAGCAGCAGTAGTAGCAGTAGAAGTACCGGTGGTGGCAGTAGTAGTAGTAGTAGTAGTGGCAGTAGTAGTAGTAGTAGTTGTAGTAGTAGTAGCAGTAACTACCGGTAATAATAATAATAATAATAATAATAATAATAATAAAACCTGAAGACTCATCTGTTACGTTTAAGATATATACATGAACCATCCATACTATGTTATATGGACTCACACCTGTTCCTCACCATCCCTATTACACACATCTGATATAGTTAATTTTAGTTTTTAATATCCCAGGCCATACGAAGGTCACTTGTTGGACTGTCTGCTGATAGTGTCCCAAACTATACTCTTTTCATCTTAACTTGGCCCAGATTTTCGTCCTGTTCCAGCTTATTTCACGTTGCTCAGTGGAAGAAAAAGGCAATGCTATGGTTCAGTATCCTTTCCAGAGCACTTACTTATGACTAGCATCATACTGGAGTCTTAATCTATTGTTACACCTCAGCATTCAAGAGGAAGAGACAGCAATTTTAGTCCAAGTTAGAGTAAAAGGGGTATAGGTAGTCCCTTGTTTCGCAATTCAGGACTTCCATTGTTTTTGCTATATATACAAGGTGGTCCATATATAACACTCCTCTTCCACTCCGTATCTCGTGTGTTGTAGGAACGGCTCAGTCAAAACTATTAATGTTTAACTTGCATCATTTATTCATTTCATACTCTGTAACTTGCATCATTTATTCATTTCATATTCTCCACTACTCGTACCTCACCCACACCCATACTAGCAGACTGGGCCGTTCCAGCGACACATACCATCAGGTGAGTTTCTAGTGCAGTGCTATTTATGGACCACCCTATGTAACACCTTTAGTACAAAAACAGACGGAAAATCGAGTCCTATGGTTCTCCTCCACTACAAGTCTGTTCATTTCACGTCTCCGCTACCACCCCTAGCTCTCTCTCTCTCTCTCTCTCTCTCTCTCTCTCTCTCTCTCTCTCTCTCTCATAGGGTGGTCAGTGGAAAAAGAAAAGGGTTTGGTCATGAAAATACAGTCGGTGAAACAGAATATGCCACTCAAAGTACAGTTCTGTGGCGTAGATCACTTGTTAGTTTTTCTCTTATTTTCATCCCCCTCCCAGCATACTAAGGCTACTCACCCTCTCCGTCCCAACCCATCCCGACACCTCCACCCACTTCCCTCCCTCCCATCCGCTAGTGACTGGCGGGTAGAAAGGATGGGACTAAACCTGTGGGTGGATAGCTTTTTATGACCGCGATTGTACTGTACTTGCAAACTTCTTAGAGGGAAAGACTCTGAGGTGATTTAAAAGTGATTGTGAGGGATTGTACGGTGACAGAGGTGATTGTGAAGCAGCTCAGGGAGAGTAAGGAAGATGGAGATAAAGTCTATGTGGTCTTCTTCGTCTTCTCTTTCTTCCTCCTCTTCTTCTTCTTTTATGAACTGATTAAGAGAAGATTTTAAAGCGAGTATTGCGAGTGTGGGTTGACTGTAAGATGATAGCGATGATTATGGTGGATTGTGGGGTGGTGTAGCGGGGTAGGGAAGCTGGAGATAAGGTTAATATAGCACCAGTGACTTTTAAAACGAGTATTTTAAGTCAAGGTGCTAAGGTGGGTATACTGACTGTGAAGCGATTGTAAGGCGATAAGAGATGATTGTGAGGGATTGGGAGGTGGAAGATATTGTGAGGAGATTGTAAAGCGGTCCGGCAGGTTAGGCAAGATGAAGATTAGACTTATGTGGCATTTACAGTCAGGCAAAAGAAGAGTTCAACTTATATTCCACCTCTTCTCACTTTCCCCTGCTGGCTATTATTCCAAAGCTAAGAAAGGCTTGGTATGTTTCTTTTCCTATTGATGATTTTTCCTGATATGATGCGTCAGGAAGGAAAGTGACGAACATGACTCCAGTGTGACACAGGCGCAGTGGAACAATACGCGGAGTTTTGATAAGTCAGGGAGAAAAGTGTTATGAAATAGTGTTAGACTTTTACATCATGTTACAAAGATTGGAAGTAGACGCAGTGGAACAGTAGATGAACTTCTGGTAGGTCGTGGTGGAAAGTGACGGACATGCCCCAAACAGACGCAGAGAAAGGGTAGACCGAACTTTTGCCCCTGCCTGCACTCGGGACTTCTGGGAACAGGGTGACTGTGCGGACACTGTGCCTTGATTACGAAGTGGGTGTGGGTTGAGGTAGGTCAGAGCAAAGGCATGTTTTTTCTACTTGGCTTTTTGTTGTTGATTCTTACTCCTCCCAGATGACTTTATTCGACTTTGGAGGGACCTCTACTAGTGACGGAGTTCATGAAGGTGATGGCAATCAGGTGACATGTTATCTCATTAGTGAAGGTGTTAATGAAGGTGATATTAATTAGGTGGCGTTATTTATCTTATTAGTGAAGCAGTTAATGAAGGTTATAGCAATCATATAGCGTATTATTTACTCCTAGCTGAAGAAAATCGTCTAAAGGTAGTAAGAATAAAATACAAAATACGTCATGGTAGCGAAGGGGTGCGTTAGTCAGAGAAAAGGTTTGAATCCGGCAATGTCGATCTCATTATTACTATTATTATTATTATTATTATTATTATTAGCAGCAGCAGCAGTGGTTGTTGTTGTTGTATCATTATTATCACTTTCTTGTCACCTCCAGACGATTATATACAGTTAAGGAGAGATTTTTCTTAACTAGAGGGGGTTAGATACAGCCTCCAATAACCACTCCAGCACAGCGAAGACGATTTTTAGTGTATTCTTGCTACCTTCAGACGCTTTTCCTCGCCTCATGATAAACCCATTGAACTGGAGAGGTTGGATACAGCCTACATCAACCCACTGAATATGATGGCGTCTTTTCAACATCATAATTACTACTACCAGACGGTTTCATTCAGCTGAGGAGAGATCTGTCAACTTGGAGGGGTTAGGAATAGGCTTCAGTAACCCCTTCAGGGCGATGGCGTCTTCCCTTCAGCCCGATGAAGCATTTTATAGTCTATTACAACTACCACCAGACTATTTTACTCAGCTTTGGCGGAGACTGTTTGAGCTGGAGGAGTTAGATACCATAAAAAGTTCATTAACCTCTTCAGACAGACAGACAGATAGATAGATAGACAGATAGACACACAGATAGATAAACAGACAGATAGACAGATAAACATATAGAGATAGATAGATATACAGATATAGATAGATAAATATGTATTAAAATGAGTACAGTCCTCTGGGAGTAACACAAATAGGATATAAACACAGCACACTGAACTGAAGACCTAGTTGAACATACTTGCTATACTGCCACCAAACGATTGTATCCAGTGTAGTATTTATTTTTCACACTTGAGGGGCGAGATACAGCCTCCATTCACCTTCACTACAGCAGGGGTCAAAATTTATAAAGGATCCCAACCAGTGCACAGAAAAAAAAAAAAAAAAAAGAATACGAAACTGCTAACTACACGTATTACCAGAGGACCTATTTTTCTTTTTTCTTATTTTCGTTTTTTTCGTCACATTATTATTTACACTAATTAGACTGAGAAATGGTTAATAAGTGTATAAGTGAAGGAAAGTGTATCTACCAGCATTCCTTGTACAACTTAACCCTTTCAGTCCATAGACGTACTTTATTCTTGCCAGTTACAGAAGATTTTATTCAGCGGGAGGGGAGGGGGAGGATCTTGTAGTGTTGGGAGTTCTTGAAGACTATTTCTAACCTTTCCAGTTAGAAAAGCCTCCTTAACCTAAGAGAAGTAGTTTGGAGACAGCACGCATAAGACGTCATCGGACTGAAGGGGTTTGGATCAGGACACAGATCAAGGTCTCCCTGCAGCAGAATACGATCATCTGTTTATTTATCTATCTATCTATCTATCTATCTATCTATCTATCTCTACTGCCAGACATCTTGATCCCTTACAGCGTGGCCACAGACAAATATCATCCACGTCCCCCCGTCCTCTGCCATTTGGCTACCTGATCTCCAACTCTCACCTGCCTCTCTCATATATCTCTCCACTCCATCTCACTGTATAATATTTGGCCTCCCCCTCTTCGTCTCCGCACCAGCCTCACTCACATTTATTATTCTAGTCAGTCTCTCTTTCCCCAGCCTCTCCACATGGCCAAACCATCTAAATATTTCTCTTAACACTTTCAATCACATCCACATCAACACTATAATGCTCCTTTATTCCTCATTTGTCTATCTGTCTCTCCGAGTAATTCCAAATGCTCCTCCCAAATAACTCGTTTCCATTGCTCTCACTCTTGACTTGCGACCTTCCAACAGGGTCACGCTTCATTTCCATACGTTAGAGTGGGGACCACAATTCTGTCATGCTGCGACTTTTTTTTTTTTCACTTTCTCGTTCCTTATCACTGCGTTCAGTGCACCAGCAACCTTTCTACCTCGCTGTGCCCTTTCAAGCACTTCATCCCCTAAGTTTCCATCCTTACTCATCACAGTAAGTCCTTGAATACGATCACATTCTCCATTTCCTCTCCATCCAATCTCACTGTGCATGCTGTGGCTTCAATTCTTTCAACGAACATAACTTTACTTTTACCTACAATCACTTTCAGATTCCGTTTCCTACATACCTCAGACTCATTCACCAAGCCTTGCAGCTCACATTCATCTTCACTTAACAACAGAGTGCCGTCAGTAAACAACAGTACAGGAAGTTTCCACACCCCACACTCCCTCAACAGATACACTCCAACAAACATTGCCCTACCTAGTATCTCCTTTATAATTCCATCCGTATGCAAACGGCCACTGAGACATGACACACCCCTGCCTCAATCCAACACTAAGATCAAAGAACTCAATTCACTATCCACACGCACTGCAGCCCTGGCGCCCTCAAACATACTCTTCACAGCATTCAACAGCTTCCCATCTACTATCAACGGGAGACTCCTCAGGTAGTGGTGGTAATTTAATCCAGGTGAGAAAAAAGATGACTGACATTACGAGCTTCCATACCCTATTATTATACCCACTAAGAGACTGGGTAGGGTGGGTTGGTGAGAGAGAGAGAGAGAGAGAGAGGGGAGAGGAGAGGAGAGGAGAGGAGAGGAGAGGAGAGGAGAGGAGAGGAGGAGGAAGAGGAGGAGGCGGGGGAGGAGGCCACCACCTCCCTCCTCATACCGCCAAGTCACTTATTACCGATTACCCTCTAACCATAGAAAAGATACCAGAGCCCCATAATTGTGATGATGGCAGATGAGAGAGAGAGAGAGAGAGAGAGAGAGAGAGAGAGAGAGAGAACCGGCTTCGCACACAACAAAATCAGCTTAAATGGCTCCAACGATTGAATGATAATGGGGACAAGAAATACTGGAGCCCCCACTAAATTTTTTTGCCAATGATCCAACTACCCATTGCCAACTACTCTCTGTTACCTTACCTACCCATAAATCAACGTCCAATAGCCCGTAATTTTGGTAATGGTACCCTATTGCTCCTGGCAGATTTTTTGTTGTCCTTTTCTGTCTATTTTCCACAGCTCAGCGGCAGAATAGCACTTCTTCGTGACTATAGTTCTTTCGCTTTAACCTGGCCCAGAGATTCGTCCTTTTGCAACTTATTTCCCCCAGCCTTATTTTCTGTATTCAAGTGGCAGAATAAGACAGTAAGACTCCACCTCCTTTCTGTAACACTTCTTCGTGACTATACCTCTTTCACTTTAACCTGGCCCAGATTTTTCCTCCTTCTGCAGCTTATTTCACGTAGCACAGTGGCAGAATTGGACAAAACTATGGCCCTTCATCCTTTCCGTAAAACTTTTTCGTGATTAATACCATATTCTAGTGCTAATCTATTGTTACAACCTAGCATTCAAGATAGAGTGATGACAATTTTAGGACAAGTTTGAGTAAAATAGAGGACAGCATCATATTCTGCTGTTAGTCTCTTGTTCAGCATTTAAGACGGAGAGATGGCGAATTTAGGGCAAGTTAATGTGAAGAGTGTATAGTCAATGAGAGGATTTATAGTTCCCTGGCAGGCCGTATTCGTGATACTTTTACTTGTTCAGAAAGCATTTTATTTTATGTTATTTCTTTTCATTTTATTCTTGCTCTCACCAGACGATTCTACCCAGAGATTTATTCAATACTACTGCAGCTGAGAGTGTTGATCAAGGCCATATCTAACCCTTCCAGTTCAAACAATCTCTCACAGGATGCAAAAAAAATGGTATGGAGGTATAAAAATAAACAGCTTTAAAAAATACATGTCCTAGGAGTGAAGTGATGAATGTTTAGACAGCGGTGGGGATCTGATCAGTTGAATGAAATCGTCCACCGTAAGCTGCACCTGAATAGCAAGTCTCTGCAAAAACTTTCTTTACCACCACCACCACCATCACCACTACCATCATTACCACCATCACCACCACCACCACCACCACTACTACGACCATCACCATCACCACCACAACAACTATCATCACCACTACCATCATCACCACCATCACAACCATCACCACCACAACCACCACCATCATCATTAACACCACCACCACCACCACCAAAACCACAGTCATCATCACCACTACCACCACCACCACCATCACCACCACTACCATCATCACCACCATCACCACCACCACCGCTATCACCACCATCACCACCACCACCACTATCACCACCAAAACCACCATCATCATCACCATCACCATCACCACCACTCACCATCACCACCGCCACCATCACAACCATCACCACCACCACCACTATCACCACCAAAACCACCATCATCATCACCACCACCAACACCACCACTCACCATCACCACCACCACCACCACCTTATCTTCTACAGCAGATGGGGATGGTAAGAGCCAAGAAACAGAAATAAAACTCAGATAAAAAAGTGGTATAACATGTCCATCACAGGGGAACAACACCTCACGTCACACACCTACCGAGAGAGAGAGAGAGAGAGAGACAGAGAGAGAGAGAGAGAGAGAATCAAAACGTATCTATAAACGAATTCTCACTGAGTTAAATTTCGTCACACCTCTTCCTCGGCAACTCATTTTTCATATTTCAACCTTCAGGCGCCTGGGGATCTAGTGGGTTACGGCTCTCCAAATGGGCGTGAGAAGGTTTAAATCGCCCTGAATCCCTGGGATCGTGTAGCCTAGCCACGGGTTCCTACGCTCCTGACCGGGGAAAATAAAGGTAATGTGGGGCTGGATCATAGACAAATTATACCTTTACTTCTTCAGGTGGATGAAGTGCTTTATTTATATATTTATTTATTTTGTCTATTTATCTATGCATTTTTATGTGTATGTACTTCCCTCTCTCTGTCTGTCTGTCTATCTCTCTGTCTGTCTGTCTGTCTGTCTGTCTGTCTTTGTCTCTGTCTGTCTGTCTTTGTCTCTGTCTGTCTCTGTCTGTCTGTCTTTGTCTCTGTCTGTCTCTGTCTGTCTGTCTCTCTCTCTCTCTCTCTCTCTCTCTCTCTCCGTCTGTCTCTGTCTGTCTGTCTGTCTCTCTCTCTGTCTCTCTCTCTCTCTCTCTCTCTCTCTCTCTCTCTCTATCAATCTATCTATCTATCTAACTATCTATCCATCCATCTATTTATTTATCTATTCATTTTTTATCTATTAATTTTCAGTCCAGTATCCTCCACCAGCAATATATGAAAATTACGTCATCGGCTGAAAGGGTTGACACTAGCTTTTGTACGCAGGCCGGTTCTCTTGGTGTCATAAAAGGCTTCGTAGCAACTCATCCTTTGCGATTCATTCTGCATTCTACACCTTCACGCTCCTTTGTATTGCTATATCGTTTTATTTATCAATAAAATATTAATAACATAACTTAAGGACAGTGACAGTAATGTGCTAAATAAATCGCTGAGGATGAGGTGTTACGAAATCTCTAAAGTCACGAAATCTCTATTACGAAATCTCCAAAGTTACGAGCAATAGGATCCTTGAAGGCCTATGCTCTCTTCCTTTATTTATTCTGCTCAATAAATCTCTATAGCCTCTTGTCTGTCACTAATGAAAAGTAATTCGATAAAAAACCTAGATAAATAACACACGAAATTATCAAGGTGTAACAGGCAAAATAAACAGGTCAGGACGAGATACTAAAAAAAGAAAAGAAAGAAAGAAAGAAGGAAATCATGCCACCTTCAACATGACTCTTAATCATATCATTTTTACAGGTTTCTATTAAGTTAAAGAAAATGCAATGCGGTAAAAAAAAAAAAATCAAAATCCAGTGTTCGTAGGACTGAAGGAAATAAGCTGCTGTCAGAATCATCAACACTACCCCCTTTTTTTTTTGTTTTTTGGTGAAGTCGGAATAAGGCAAATCATATTATCAGTATTATACTCTGTCTACTTCATCTTGGCGTAAAATTGTCATCCTTCCATCTTGAACGCTGGGGTGTTGCATGTGATTAAAATATGATGCTGGTAACGAAGAAGTGCAATGGAAAGCATGTAGAGCCGTAGTTCTGCCTTAAGGTATCGACCTATTGAGAAAATATAGTAAAAGGAAAATCTCTGTCAAGTTAAGGTGAAAGAACTACAGTAACGAAGAAGTGCTAAGGAAAGGATGCAAAGCCGTAGTACTGTCTTTTATCTGCATATGAACTACGAGAAATACGCTACAAGAGACGAAAATCTGCGCCAAGTTAAGGCAGACAGACTATAGTAACGAAGAAGTGCTAAGGAAAGGATGTAGAGCCGTAGTATTGTCTTTATCTGCCAATGAGCTACAAGAAATGCGCTACAAGAGGACGAAAATCTGCGTCGTTAAGGCAAACGGACTATGGAGCCGAAGACGCTGCAGTAAGAACTCGAGCAGGCTAAAATTAGACTTCTGCTATTTATAAACTGCGAGTGAACCTTTATTATTGTTCACCGCCAGTCGAACAGGGCACACGGACTCGACAATGAATTCCTGTTTGACTGGTGGAGGATGAGGAGAGGGGAGGGAGATGGGGGAGAAAAGAGGGGGAGGGATGGGGAGAGAAGAGGGAGAGAGGGGAAGGAGAGGGGGGATTGGAGAAGGGCGTTGAGGGAGGGGAAGGGAAGGGGAGGATAACAGTTAGAGCAGAGATCTTGGCGGCGAAGACTGCCCGGTTGCCCCATGTTCTTGTCTCCTCGCCCCTCTCCCCTCACCCCCACATCCATCTCCTCACCCCTCCTTACCTCCCACTCCCTTACCCTCACTCCTAACCGCTCGCCCCCTACTCTCATATCTAATCCCTTACCTTCTCACTCTTCATCCCCCATCCTCTGATTTCCCAACTCCTTCACTCGTCATCTCATCAGCCTTCTTATTCCTTCATCCCCTCACACTTTTCTCTCCTCCTTTGTCCCTCACACTCTCAGGCTGCTATACTCCTTTTGCTCCAACTTGGCACGATTTTCATCCTTTTGCACCTTATTTCACTGAGCTGAATGGTAGATGCAGATAACAGGACGTTCTGACATCCCCTCCACAGCACTTCTTCGTTATTAGCAGCATACACAAGCCATAACTTACTGCTACAACCCGGGATTCAAAACAAAGAGACTGGTGGCTTTAGTTCAAGTTAGTGTAAAATGAGTACAGACCTCTCTCTCTCTCTCTCTCTCTCTCTCTCTCTCTCTCTCTCTCTCTCCAGGATGTGACACCAGCAATATTATAAAGATCACCAGGGATATTACAAATGACACCAGTAATATTACAAATGACACCAGCAATATTACAAATGACACCAGCAATATTACAAATGACACCAGCAATATTACAAATGACACCAGCAATATTACAAATGACACCGACAATATTACAAACGATACCAGCAATATTACAAATGACACCAGCAATATTACAAATGACACCAGCAATATTACAAATGACACCAGCAATACCATAAATGACACCAGCAATACTACAAATGACACTCCACTAGAAACTAAGCTGACGGTAATACCTTCAGTGTCGGTGCTCAGTCTGCAGGTGTGGGCGTGTGTGTGACAGTGGGAGTTGGGAATGAATAAATGACGCAGTGTAGACATTGCTAACGCTAGGCCGTCCCCGCAAAACACGAGAAATCACCCTAGGAAGTGGAGGAGGAACGTTATTGATGTACCACCCTGTATATGGATATATTATATCCTTTTTACTCTAACTTGGCCTAAAATTACCATCTCTCCATCTTGAATGCTGAGTTTTAACAATAGATTAACACTCGAATATGGTGCTAGTCACGAAGAAGTACCATGGGAAGTACGTAGAGCCACTGTATTGTCTTTTTCTGCCACGGAGCTGCATGAAATAAGCTTCAAAGGGACGCAAGTCTGGGCCAAATTAAGGTTAAAAGAGTATAGTTGCTTTCTTTCAGCTCTGTCGCTTTTATCTTATTCTTGTTTCCACTAGACGATTTTACTGAGCACAGGATGGATATGTAGCGATAAAGGGGAATTAATGTAGCCTATATTAACCCCTCCCCTTTCCCCCCAAGTTCGAAAAAAGTCTCTCCAAAACTGAATCTAAATCGACTGGAGGCAGCAAGTTCGACATACAGAATGACGAGATTAAAAGCTTCAAGTGACGTTACTAAATCACTCTAGGAAACGAGACACGTAATGTTGAAAATGACATCCCCCAGTTGACGTGAAATGTGCCATGATTTTCCTGTAATTGTCACATCCCCTCTGCCATGCGTCATTTCTCTCGGGCAATTGTCATGAGTGCGAGAAAATACGTGTTCAAGGCGAAACCTTTTTGGTGAACGTTATTATTTCGATGGTCTGTCCTTTCCATTTCTGTAATCCATTCATTTATCTTTATTCTCTCTCTCTCTCTCTCTCTCTCTCACATATTCCTCTCACGTTGGCAGCACTACATCAAGTACGTGCAAGATGGTCACCAACATCTGGATATTGAGGTGTAATGAGCAGCATACGTCGGTGAGGATGAGGTAATGCAAAATCTGCAACGCCACTCAGTATATGATTTTTAACATATGCCGAGTATTTCTTTCTTATAAACGAAAGTCAGCACGGATTCAGGCAAGGACGATCCTGCCTCACAAATTTGTTGTCATTCTACTCGGAGGTCTATGAGGCAGTAGATAGCGATAAAGCTTACGATGTTATTTATCTGGACTTTAGTAAAGCTTTTGATAGAGTCCCACACGAAAGGTTAGTTAGAAAGGTTCGAGCACACGGTATAGACGGCGATATCTTAAAATGGATAGAATCCTGGCTGAAAGGACGAAAGCAGAGAGTATTAATAAATGGAACTAAGTCGGACTGGGGATTAGTAACTATAGTCTGACAGATCGAAACGTAGGGTTTTGGTGGAGTCACCCCCTCCCTGCACTGTTGCCACGTTTCCGAGCTGACCTCTCCATCAGCGATGACCTTGACACTGTTTCCCTCTTGTGATCTCCGTTTTTCTAATACCCCCTATACCCCTGCCACCAACACCCCCTATACCCCTACCCCCAACAACACCCCCATCAACAACACCCGCTATACCTCCACCACCAACACCTCCTATAAATATAGACCCCCACCATCAACACCTGTATAATAATTAGCCGTTGATAATTGCTATACTTTTATTGAGAGCATACATTCTACCCTATTGCTCAAACTCCCTAATCTTACAATCCCATCTGTCTTAATCCTTCCCACTGCCTTCGTTCCTAAATCCCTTAATTGATCTATTTTTAACCTAAGTGTCCCCACACCTTTTAAACCATTTACCTCTCTGTCACTATTCTCCACCATATGTATCAACTTGTATTATATTGTGTATAGAACTTTCATACTGTATGCTGTACTACTGTATAATGTATAAGAATACCCACTGTTTAGTGGAAATAAAGTTTTATTATTATTATTATTATTATTATTATTTCTCTCTCTCTCTCTCTCTCTCTCTCTCTCTCTCTCTCTCTCTCTCTCTCTCGCTAGATTTTGTTATGTGTCATCCATGGTTTTTTACTTCCATTTTTATGTATGGATTATAATTTTGACTTTATTTCCGCACCACCCTTGAGGTAAAAGTCACGGCGCGTTTTTTTATAGAGGTTTCCCCAATAGGCCTAAATCCTGTAGGGGGTTGGTGACCTCCCACAGCGTACACACAAACACGTGTCGCGTGAGTGCTGCCACCCCAGAGCTGTTTGATATATTTATTTTAATTATGAAAGGATCGCCTCTTCCCACTTTTATCCCTTCAAATTTTCTTGCAATTATACTTGCTAAATTAATTAGCAATGTTAGAAGTGTTGGGGAAGTAAATAATAATTAGAATATTTTTAGAGCAACACTGCCAAATTTTTATGCCACGTTTCTCTATTATCGTATAATATAGTATGCAGAATAGTTTTATTCTTCCTTGATACATGTCAGCACTTTCATTACAGTTATATTAGTATGAGTTATGTTTATGTATCATTCCTACTACACAAACCACAGGCGTTATACATCGTAGGGTTAGGAAACATGGCAATAGTGTAGGGAGGGGGTGACTCCACCCAAACCCTATGTTACGAGGAGGAACACTATAGCGGTGTACCACAGGGGTCAGTACTCGGTCCCTTATTATATATATAAATGATCTAGACTTAGGAGTCAATAGCAGAATCAGCAAATTTGCCGACGATACAAAAATAGGGCGTATCATTAACTCGACTGACGATTGCCATTACTTACAAAAAGACCTCGATACATTGTCCAAATGGTCTAAAACTTGGCAAATGGAATTTAACGTTGAAAAATGTAAAGTACTTAACGTAGGCAAGACCATTGGAGATACTAAATACAGCTTAAATAACAAAGAAATTAGCAAATCTGAATGCGAGAGAGATCTAGGAGTTATGATTAGTAACGACCTTAAACCTAGGCAACAGTGCATTAATGCGAGAAATAAAGCAAATAGGGTCCTAGGATTTATTTCGAGAAGCGTGAGCAATAGATCATCTAAAGTAATACTGAAACTTTATCTAGCATTAGTAAGGCCACATTTAGACTACGCAGTACAATTTTGGTGTCCTTACTATAGAATGGATATTAATTCGTTAGAAAATGTACAGAGAAGAATGACTAAAATGATACATGACGTCCGGAACCTGTCATATGAAGACAGACTGAAAAGACTAAGTCTGCATTCGCTAGAGAGGCGTAGAGTAAGGGGAGACTTAATTGAGGTTTTTAAGTGGATGAATGGTATAAATAAGGGAGATATTAGCAAGGTACTTAAAGTGAGCATACAGGATAGAACTAGAAATAATGGTTTCAAACTAGAAAAATTCCGTTTCAGAAAGGAAATCGGTAGAAATTGGTTTGGTAATAGAGTAGTAGACGAATGGAATAAGCTACCTAGTAAAGTAGTTGCTGCCTCTTCCATTGAGAGTTTCAAGCATAGGCTAGATAAGCATATGACAAATAAGGGGTGGATATAGAATAACGAAAATCTTATAACCAATACTAATTCAAAAATAAATTTTCTTTTCAGGTTACACTATGATAGTCTCTATTCTCCTTTCACACTTTCCTGTAAAATGTCCACGCCAGTTTTTCTATACGGCGTGGTGTTCTTTCTGACTTTTTCCTGCCGGCTTCGGCTGGAGGGTTTGGAGGGCGGGGGAGAGCCTTCTTCTTTGCTATCCTTATCTCATTCTAGTAGTTCAGTTACTCTTCTAGGAGCTGCCTAGCATGGGCCAACCGGCCTACTGCAGTTATCCTCTCTTCTTATGTTCTTATGTTCCTTCACCCCTCCCTCCACTTCTTATCCTCCTTTATTGCACTGTTCTTCGCATCTTACTTTCCTTTCATCAAATACATTTCTCCCACTTCTTATCCTTCCTTCCGTCCTTCTTTCCTTCCCTCCCTCTTCCCTCCCTCCCTCTGTCTCTACCTACCTCTCGGGTCACTCAAGCCTCCTTACTTTTTTTTTTTTTTTTTATCCGTTTTCGGCAACCACCTCTCGCTCTCTCTCTCTCTCTCTCTCTCTCAATTTCTCCTAACCCCCTGTCTCTTCCATATCTCCCTCCCTCCCTCCACTTTCTTCTAACTTCTCCCTCTCCTTCCGTTCTCCTCGACCTCCGGCTCCTCCTGCTCCTCCTTCCTATCCCTCCTCCTAAACTTTCTCCCCCTCCTTTTTCCTATCCTTCTCCCTCTGCGCGTCGCAAACCCATACCTCCCCATTCTCATCTCCACTCCCCTTCCTTTACCTCCTCAACTCCCCCCCCCTCTCTCTCTAACACATATTCATACCCTGATTCCTAACTCAACTCGCCCAGACTTCCTCCTCAACCTCTCCCCCTCCCATCTACCTTCCTCTCGCCCTCTCCCTCCTTCATTTTCCCTCGCGCACTCTCCGTCCATCAACCTCCTTCTCGCTTTCTCCTTCCCTCAACCTCCCTCCCCTCTCTCCCTCGCCTTCATCACACAACCGACCATCCTCCATGACCTCTCTCTTCTCCCCACCCCGTTCCAATCCCCCACCCCCTTCTCCTACCCTCAGAGGTGGAGACGACCTCAGAACCTGATTGTGAAGCCGCTGATCTGTCATCCAGACGCCTTCAATATGGCGGATACCCAGTTTTTTTTTTTTTAATGTGTCCGACTCTGGCCATAGGCTTCACAGCCTGCTATCAAGGCCCAGCAGTCCTCCTACATACCATACACCTCTACATGTCACCACTTCGGCGCTACACCCACCGTCCATATTGAATAGTAGTTCAATTACTCTTCTAGGAGCTGCCTAGCATGGGCCAACCGGCCTTCCGCAGTTATCCTCTCTTCTTATGTTCTTATGAATACATGCAAGGGCTGTCTCATACAGGACTGGTGTATTGGTATTAGCGGGGGTATTTTTACGACATGTCGGTGGGTCTTATAGTAGATCAGTAAAGCCTGATTTAATTAAATTCAGATCCTTAAACTGTTCCCTGCCCCAGCGGGGATTTGAACCTGGGTCCCTTGGGACTGCAAGCCACCTCTCTACCGACTGAGCCACCGCCTCCCCAGCCCACGCCTACCACCTTTGTTACTATCCAGGACCCTCCTTGCCCATAGTGATGGTACTGTTTATTGATTACACTTACTGATGCGGTAGATTTATTTCGTTAATAACTAATATTTTAGTTATATGTTTTTCTGCATACTAGAACGATACAGAAAACAATTTATCGACAGTACAAGCTTTATATAGGCTACCACCAATTCACTGATGTTTCTTTGCTTACATATTTATATGCCACTATCCAGCACTAATTAATTCAACATATTTCTACTTTTAAAGCTTTCAGAGCAGTGTTTCTTGCTGTAAACTGTCTTCCTGCATGGGAATACCTCACCTGTAAATAGGTCTCAGCAACCGCTTTGATTAGCAATACTAGGTGGTTATGAGGAGGGTCACATGCAAACACGTAACTTTCTAAATTGAAAACATAGTTTTGTTCTGCAGCTCGGATAAGACACGGATAACAGCAGCATGACAAGCATAGTTAAACAGTTGAGTATTGGTTTGACCCACCACTTAGCAAAACTGTTTCTCTGAATATCCTTTCACACAAAATGCATATGGCAAATGTAGCTTTTGATGGAAATTATTAATTTCCTTTGTTTTTTTACGGCAATCAGTGGGTGGAAATCCTGTACATACGGGTGTCATCTGGGTATCCGCCATATTGAAGGCGTCTGGATGACAGATCAGTGGCTTCACCTCACTCCCCGGGATTAGTGAACCATGCCGACTCCACCTCTCTCCTACCTCCATGCTCCATCCCATGCTCCATCCCATCTTCTCTATCTCTCCACCCCCCCTTCTTCATCTCTCCAACTCCTCTTTTCCCTCCTTTCCTCATACACGTTGGTTAGATCTTAGAATTAATTAAACCTCTGTATGTGCCAAGAGGGTTTTTGTTATCTCTGCTTCCTATGTACTCCCTCTCTCCCCCTCCTTCCCTCCATCCCCTCTTTATTTTCCTCTCCTTCCCTCCATCCCCTCTTTATTTTCCTCTCCTTCCCTCCATCCCCTCTTTATATTCCTCTCCATCCCTCCATCTATTCTTTATTTTCCTCTCCTTTCCTCCATCCCTCTTTATTTTCCTTTCCTTTCCTCCAACCCTCTTTATTTTCCTCTCCTTCCCCCCTTCCCCTCTTTGTTTTCCTCTCCTTCCCTCCATCCCCTCTTTTTTTCCTCTCCTTCCCTCTCTCCCACATCCAGTCTCCCCCACCACAAGCCCGTTCTCTTCATTGCCCTCTGTCTCCTCTCTCTCTCTCTCCCTCTCCCCCTCTCTCTTTCTCGCCCTCACTTCCTCCCTCTCCCCCTCTCTCCCTCTCTCTCTCTAGCCTTGCCACGTGCTCCTCCCAGCGCCCTCTCCACCTCATTCATTCTCTGGCACTCCCACTCCCACCACTGCTTGATTCCTTTATTTGTCTCTCTCTCTCTCTCTCTCTCTCTCTCTCTCTCTCTCTCTCTCTCTCTCTCTCTAGCCTTGCCACGTGCTCCTCTCAGCGCCCTCTCCACCTCATTCATTCTCTGGCACTCCCACTCCCACCACTGCTTGATTCCTTTATTTCTCTCATGTGATTCGTGAACCCGGTGGACTGCAGGCTCTCTCTCTCTCTCTCTCTCTATCTCTCTCTCTCTCAGAATAATTACGTAAGACTAAGTGTACTCTGTAACACTCAGTATTCCAAGGACCAAGATGTTTGTTGCTATGAGCTCTCCTTTGCACTCATCTCTATTTCATCGTACCTGCTCATCCCCCCACCTCTCTCTCTCTCTCTCTCTCTCACCAACCTCACCTCCCACGTCTCCAGCTTCCTTTCTCCTCCTCAATCTCCGCCTCCCAACTTTCCCCCACTGTGCACCCGGGCATAAGGATTTAACCCGTTCCACTTCACCTCGTCCACTCCCCGGCTAGCGGTCTCTGTTTACATCGCTCGGCCGCCATGTTGGGGGGTAACGGGCCTACGATGTGTCAGAGGCTTTCACACAACGGCCTGCCTTTGTATTTATTTCCATTATTCACCGCAGACTTCCAAGATTTATTACTTTTATTTTTTGTGTGATGTATTCAATTATCGTGGTGTACATTAATCCCAGACGAGGTGCATTCAAAGCTGGGCATAAATTATAGACATTACAGGTTGTTTTTATTATACTGTTAGGATTCTCTTCAGTAGGAAAGGAAAAATGCCCAGAGTATTAAAGAACTTTCTGCCACAAATTTATGAGAATACAGAGAAACAGATTAATGTATGAAATAAATGCCGTTTAATATTCATACACATGATATATACCTACACATACATAAGTTTGTTATATATACACATACACATAAGCTTAATACACATACACAAACACGTATAATCTGTGTAAAATAAACTGTCTATGCATCGGGCAGGGCTGTACATAAGTGTGTGATAACAAGGGTCCTGTTGGCCTAAATGAGGGTCGCCGGGTAGCTTATCACAGCAATTCACTCTCTGTCTTTACTACCCTACCACATACACCCTCTTCCTCATAACTCAACGTGTGTGTGTGTGTGTGTGTGTGTGTAGGCCTGCCAGAAGCCCTGCCAAATTTCAGGCGGGGTGTTGCCCTCTCGGTGAAACGTTAGTCACTGCTTTTCCTAGTGGCTGATCACAGGACGACAGCCACCGTGTTTAATGTTGTACCCTACATCATCACTGTCCTCTCTCTCTCTCTCTCTCTCTCTCTCTCTCACACACACACAGCCACCCACACACGCACATATATACGTACGCTCATACACAAATGGCACCCATAACTGCTGTGACGTCATCCCCCTTCATGCGATATTACTCACCCACATTCTCTCTCTCTCTCTCTCTCTCTCTCTCTCTCTGCTGTTTGGTACTCTGCTGGAGGGACAAAAACAGCAGGCAATTAACTCTGCCTCTTTCATACCTTATCCTGGAAAAAACAAGCACTGCAACATTCACTCCCATGGGCAATCTCTCTCTCTCTCTCTCTCTCTCTCTCTCTCTCTCAACAATGGCAAACGAAAAAAATCGAGGAGGAGGAGGAGGAGGAAGCTTCTTATCTAATTTTGGTACGATAGCATTTTGATATCAGTTCGAGATTAGGGACTGAAGTGTGTGTGAGTGCGTTCGTCTCTGTGTGTGTGCTGCCCGCGCGTGTGTGTGAGTGCGTGCGTGCGTGCGTGTGTTGAATGTGTTTGTGTCCGTCGTGTGGCTCGGGCGGCGCGGGGCGGACGGGGCCTGCTTTGGTCGACTTGCGCGTGCACAGCTGACACACTTCTAACGCGCTATCGGCTATTTTCGTACTCACACCGGGCACTTTACCTAGTCCCCACACACCGTACTGTTGCCCGTAATCTGAGTCACTGTTATTAATTCATCGGTGTGTGTGTGTGTGTGTGTGTGTGGGAATGAATGCCAATCCTTGTAACTCTAAATTGGTACAGAATTAATAAGTACTCTTGCCTACACAGAGAAAAGGTTACAGAATTTATATGTACTGTTCCCCAACACACACTGCCACATGCTTACACACGTCTATGTACTCTTCATTACCTGTGCTCATTAATTTATCCAGGTGTGTGGTGTGGGAATGAGAGCCAGGCTTTGAAGTTATGTCATGAGGGAAGAATGATAACATGTACTTTTACCTGCAGATTCAGGTGTATTTCGTAATTAATTGGTAAAGGTAGGAATGAGGGCCAGTCTTCGAAGTTATGAGGGAAAAATGATAATATGTACTTTTACCTGCAGATTCAGGTGTTTTTCGTAATTAATTGGTACTTCACACAGGCAATCCCGTTCCCTCCATAAACCGTATTCATTTATAATTAGCTTTTACCTGAGTAGAGAGAAAATGAAAGCTAATTATTAAAGCAATACGAGGAACCCTAAGCTAACCCGTACTTATGCATCTTCGTTTTCAGCTAAGATTTTTTGTGCGAAAGCTAAGTCCTTGAGGCTAAGAGATGAGGCTTAAGCTCCATAAAGAATAAATCCATGTGCTTTTCTCGGATGGTGTGTGTGTGTGTGTGTGTGTGTGTGTGTGTGTGTGTGTGTGTGTTCATTTTCTATCGCCACGTTGCACCGATCCTCCCCAACTATTCATAATCCGTCCTCACAGCTATTTATGTACAGGTGAGAGAGGTGCAAACGAATGCTAATACCCGAGGCTAAGCGGTGGGGAAAAAAGCTAATCCATGAAGATAGATATGAGGATTTAGTTTGAAATAAAATCGCCCTTCCTTCCTCCAAGAATCAGCCTTTACGTGTTTAACTGAGACTTTATAGAGCTCTGAATCGTGCTGACTTTAAAGAACCCTGAACCGTACTGACTTTATAGAGCCCTGAACCGTGCTAACTTTATAGAGCCCTGAACCATGCTGACTTTATAGAGCCCTGAACCATGCTGACTTTATAGAGCCCTGAACCATGCTGACTTTATAGAGCCCTAAACCGTGCTGACTTTATGGAGCCCTGAACCGTGCTGATTATTATAAGTGGGTGAAAACGAAGGGTTATGTAAAGTACCCCTAAAGATAAGATTAACCCAGTGAGGCCGAGGATGTTTTCAGTTTTATCGACACTATCTCCTGGCGATTTTATTCATCTTGGGATGGGAACTGGAGGGGTTAGGTGTAGCGTTAATAAACCCCTTTAACAAATCCCTTTCCTACACTGAGTAAAATTGTCTGGTAGCAATAGGACGAAACTCAGAAGGACGTCGCCCATATCTGAAATTTAAGCCAAGAATCACTATATTGTGGGTCAATTTCCTACACTCAGGGATGATCGAGTCCAATCGGGAATTACTTCAAGCCCTTCCGCCTTCTCCATAAGCCGTACCCATCGCAGCAGAGGGCGGCAAGCCAAGGCCAACCTGAGGCAACCTTGACGCTACGAGATGAGGGTTAAACTAGATAAAACACCTTACCGTACTCACTGTTACCCTCCCTCACGACCACTGATTTAATGGCTTTTTACACCAGCTAAAACCAGACAATTTTTATTCCGCTAAGTCTTACATACAGAACTCACTGTTAACCCTTTCATGGCGACAGAATTTACAGCTTTTTACTCCTTCTAACACCAGACGATTTCATTCGGCTGAGAGTCCTACCGAAGTCACTGTTAACCCTCTCACGATCGCAGGTTCTTTAGCATTTTACAAGTTAACATAGACAATTTTTTTCACCGAACAGTCGTACCGTTGTCAGTGTTAACCCTTGTATAGTCCATATTCCATAACACTTTACTCCACTTAATGCCAGACGATTGTACTCAGCCAAGAGTGAGACATAGGAGCCTGATAAGTGTTAGCTACCTTCTGTTGGTGGTGTGGAACGAAGGGTGAAGTGCAGCAACCTTGAAGCTACCAGATAAGTATTAGGCTAGGTAAAGATATCACCCTGACTACTTTTCCTTTCGTATAGATGGGGACAATGGTTCGCCTACTGTGCCACCTATTCTGCTTCTCATTTTCCTCCTCTGCCAAATGTTTCTAAGCTGAGAAAGGCTGGGTACGTTCTCCGCCCATATCCTCTTCTGTTCAATGTTTCTAAGTTGGGTGAGGCATGGGGTACGTTTCTCAGCCCATATCCACATCTTCCCAATATTTCTGTAAGTTGCGTGAGGCTTGGTACGTTTCTCTGCCCATAGTCTATTCTCTCTGATATTATGTGTCCGGGATAAGTATGAAGGACATGCCCTATTATTCATCCCACACTCTGATATTTTGTATGTACCTTTTCCTTTATGTCACAATCTTCATGGATGTAAGTTATCCTTCATTTCACACTCTACTTAAATCTTATCAGTCTACCCTTTCCTTTGCCCCACATTCTTATCTTATATTCTGTACGTATTTTGTCATTTATATCGCACATCTTCACTACGTGACTTTTCCTTCGTCCAACATAACTGTTCCCTCTACGTACTTTTTCCTTCATCCCAAATTCTTATCTTTTATCCTGTACGTATATCTCTTCATTTAATCACACCCCTTCTTTAAATAACTCTTTCCTTGTGTCTTTTTCTCATCAAAGATCCTGTTCTTAATTCTGTCTTCATCCCACACCCTCATCTTTTAGCCTACCTCATATTCACATTCTCTTTACATCACATTCCTTCTAAGTATTTTTTCCTTCACCTGCAACTCTCAATCTTGCATGCTGTATACGTACCCACTCTCTCATCCCACACTCTCATCTCTAATCCATTATATACACTTTTTCCTTCAAACCTTCAGTATAAACATTTCCCTTCATAACACACTCTTTCTGTGAACATTTTTCCCTTCACCTCCGTCTCTCTTCCATCTTGTACCCTCTCCTTCATCCTCATCTTATTTCCAGAACGTGCTTTTTCCTGCCGTCCCCTCCACCAACTTCTACCCGTCTTCAGTCTTTTTCCATTGTCTCGCAAGTCGCCTTTTTTTTAGACCCCCCTTTAGTGTTCTGGGAAGGAGCAGTCAGGGTCTTGCAAGAAAAAGGTGAGTGACTTGAAAATACTGTTGTTCTGAGTTTCCAGATTTCTTTCCCGCCGTTGCTGTTAACTTGTTATTGCCAGAACACCTTTTGGGGGCAAGTTTTGTGTCCGACTCTCTCTCTCTCTCTCTCTCTCTCTCTCTCTCTCTCTCGTACCCTTTCTTTGCCGCGAGTCATTCATTGTTCTTACCTTGATTGTTATAGCTTCTTTCTTGGTCCACTTCATGCTCTCCCCCCCCCTCTCTTTCTCTCTCTCTCTTAAACACACACACACACACACACACACACACACACACACACACACAATAGTTTCTTACAGGTTTCCTACATATTACACCCTCTTCCCGTGCTCCCATAAGGTTCTATTTTTTTCCCTTCCTCATAAAAATCACTGGGTGCTGAAAAGAGGAGGCGACATGAACAGGACACAGACTGTGGAAATGAAAACAAAAATAACAAACAACAGTGTGGCGAAAGTCAGAAGCGTAGGTCAGATACCAGACACAGAAGGAGAAACAGAAGAGAGAAGACTGTGGTATGGTGTAGGCTAGGAGAAGGATGGAAGGGATAAGAGAAACAGACAGCATAACAGAAGACAGCGATAGCAGATGGTGGTGGTATGGTGAAGGTTTGGGAGTCTATCTGGTGCTCCTCCTCCCTCTCCCAAAATATTTCTCTCCCTCCCTCCTCCCTCGCCCAATATATTCATCTCCCTCCCTCCTCCCTCGCCCCATATATTTATCTCCCTCCCTCCCTCCTCCCTTTCCCAAAATATTTCTTTCCCTCCCTCTTCCCTCCCTCCTCCCTCTCCCAAAATATATTCCTCTCCTCCTCCCTCTCGAGCTTTTCTCCCTCCATTCATAACTCGTGTACTATTACTGGGCAACCCTCTCTCCCTCCCTCCCTTCTCCATACCCTCCTTTCTCTCTCTCTCTCTCTCTCTATCTATCTATCTATCTATCTATCTATCTACTGCATCTATTTCTATCTACCTATGTATTCATTCGTCTACATCTGTATCTATCCATCATCCAACCATCCATCCATTCATACCTCTATCTATCCATCTATATCCATCTATTTATCTATCTACCTACTTATCTATCTATCTATCTATCTATCCATTTTTAATCTTTCCATTTTTAAAAGTCCTAACCTCTCCATTTTTTAAAGTCCTAACCTCTCCATTTTTGACAGTCCTTACCTCTCCATTTTTGAAAGTCATAAGTCCGAAAAAATGATCCAGAAGTTTCAAGAATAACTCACAAATAACCACAAAATATGTTCTCGGACTGAAAGTGATCAACCTCTTCAGTACGATGACGCCTTATCGATTAAACATGGCCACCAGCGGACGATTATATTCCTCATTAGAAACCGCCACCTCGTAGTGATGGGGTGAAGGAAGGCTATAATTAAATCACCAGTTCGAAAACCCTCTCCTAACCTAAAAATAAAAAGTAAAAATAAATAAATATAGTAAGTATTCGTCTAAGGGTGGCAAGAATAACGTACTATAAATAATATCCTCGAAATGAACGGGTTAAAATAAGATTAATATCCGGTGTCAGTTGGCCGGAGTAATATTCGTATGTGATGCGAGAACCGGGATGTGAAATGTACTACAGAAACATTACACGCGATATGAAAAACCTGGATACGATTATTCTATTGTCCAGTACCCGGTATCGTGGAGTATTAGGTATCGTATTGCATCCTTGTACTGGGCAGCATTAGTTAATGTCAAATACTCGGAAATGTCCTGTATCCTGTATTTCCTGGCATCTAATATTGTCCAAACTCCAATAAATGCCACTGTTTGGTATTATCCAGTATTTAATGAAGGCTAGTATCCCGCACCATGCAATTTCCCTTCAGAACACTAAGCGGTATTCTCCAGTATGGGTTTGTGGCCAGCAGACTATCCGGAAAAGGTCACCGTATGCAGAAGCACATTCCCGCTGACCTCCCCCTCCCATAATCTCGTCTGGCCAGTCTGCACGAAGAGGTAGGTGGTGAGGTGGGGTGATTAGGTGGGGATAGAGGGGTGAGGTGGGGCGTGGTGGGGGAGGGGTGGGGTTACATGAGGAGAGATGGGGTAGATGAGGAAGCAGAGGTGAGCAGAGGTGATTTAAGGCCTAGGGGGGGTGTAGCTATAAGTAACTGAGGTTCATGATATTGCAGTTTTCAACAGCCAACTTGCTTTATGTATGCACCGGTGGCTGGCTTTCTCCTTAGGCATCCACCGACTTGAATCATGATCTCTCTCTCTCTCTCTCTCTCTCTCTCTCTCTCTCTCTCTCTCACACACACACACACACACACACACACACACACACACACACACACACACACGAAGTACCAGTGTGGACGAAAACCGAATGATGGGCGAAATACAGCGAACCACATACACAGAATACACAATGAAACAAGTCAAATGTCGGTTCGTTAAACAAAATAACTATCTTTAATTAACCAAGCCACGTCACACGCTTCAACAGTAATGAAAAGAATACAAAATGAAGCGCATCACATTTCCATTTATAGGAGTAACAATAATTTTTAGCTACAGTTCTTTCACCTTAACTTTGCCCAGATTTGCGTCCTTCTGCGGCTTCTTTCACGTAGCTCAGTGGCAGGAAAAGACAATGCAGTGACTCTATATCCTTTCCATAGGACTTCTTCGTGACTAGCATAGTATTCTAGTGTTAATCTACCCTTACAGCCCAGCATTCATGATGGACAGATGACAATTTTACGCCAAGTTAAAGCGAAAAGGGTATAAACCAGGCCCTTTCCTCAGCTCAGTCATCAAAAGCATACTCAGCGAACTGTGTCACGTATCCAATCATCAGTGAACTAATTACTTTTAACCAGGCAACATAGCAATTATCATACTAAATGGACTGACACTGCACACACACACACACACACACACACACACACACACACACACACACACACACACACACACATTTTACGGCCAATATAAACACAGTATTTGTATAAAGTGATGGAAAGCAATGTATGTGAACTGGGATCCGATACAGCACATAATGGTATATCTAAAAAAAAATCTCACTCCATTTATACGATCACCATTAACATTTCCAAGGCTCAAACAATTCTAGTGTCCTATTCCAACTAACGCCAGACGATTTTATTCAGCTTTAGTGAGGGAAGGAGCCTGGAATGTTAACCCCCCTTTTCTCCCCACACTACGCCAGGCCTAAGCTGAAGGAAATCGTCTCATGATAGCAAGAATGATGAAATGAGATGAAATATATAGAAAGACGATTTACTGAAGGATTATACTGGATTATTTGTGAACACTGTGAGACTTCCTTGCTAAGGTGGATAAAAATCGTCTGGTGGTTGCAAGACTGAGAGAGAGAGAGAGAGAGAAACTATGAGACCTTCACATGCCTGCCACCCAGGATACAACCTTGAGGGATACAAATAGCCTCTACTAACGCTCCTCTACGATGACTTTCAGGGTCGCATCCCAAGCGATAGTGGCAGCTTCATAGTACCTCTTCCTAACAGATTTATTTAGCACGTTACACCTGAACATATGACGTGAAGCTTACAATGGTGCCCCTGGTAACTGGGTGGAGACGCAAATGCTGCGTCCAACCAGAAAGCAAACCTCCACACTCATCTCCGCGCCTCCCCACAGCAAGATGCTGTCTGTCGCAATGGAACATCGGTTCACTGCGCGGAGAGGCCCTACAGGGGCGGTTGCTTGCCTGTAGTTGATGGGTGTGCTCGGCCAACGAGGCTAACAACAACAAAACAGCAAGAAGCAAAAACATCATGAACACTTAAATATTCTTCTGCATGTTGTTTTATGTGGTCTTAATATCGACATACTTTGCATCACTAACAGAAAGGGATACTGAGGTGCAATGTGCAGACTAGATCGCAATGGAAAAGATGTCACGAAATCTCAGAAACCACTACGACTACGACTTTACATTTTATTCTTCCCACAGTCAGACAATTTTACTCAACTTACTGTAGATGCCCCACGGATTGAAGGGGTTGGAAACGATCTCAACTCACTTGCTCGACTCTACTCAATCTTTTTTTTTATTCCTCTTGGCGCCTGATTAATGTATTCAGCTTAAGACACCTCGTACAAAAGGGGTTAACAGTCCCAGGATCCATGGTACAATTCCGTACCGTAGGGCCTACACCCTACGATGAGTTTCCCCTCCCAGGATGATCGATCAGACTTTATATCACCCTAACTTAAGCCAATCTAAACCTAACAACCTATCCTAACCTAATCTAACCTACGTCTAACAGCCTAACCTAACCTAAACCTAACAACCCAATCTAACCTAAACCCAACACCCTAACCAGACCTAACCATAACAGCCCAGCCTAACCTAAACTACGCTCTCCCAGAAAATAAAACGGCAATCAAACGGAGTACGGCAGGGAAAAAAAAAATTACCCAAGCAAGCACGAGTTAAAAAAGATTTTGTCAGCAGCTTATACATCAAGGCAACACACACACACACACACATACACACACACACACACACACACACACACACACACACACAGGGAATATATTCATGGCCTCCTGGCTTGCACAACACTCCGACACGTACTGACAAGACTGGGGTATTCCTTGACACGTGTGATATTCATGTAAGAGTGACAGCGGATACTCCAAAGGGCCACAGCCATGCTTTTGCCCCGCTATATCCCCCCCCCCTCCCATGCCCTGCCCTGCCCTGCCCTGCCGTGTCCTGCTCTGCCCTCAAATAATGCCTCAACACCTACCCACTCGTGCCGTGCTGTGACCTGCTCTCATTACGGCTCATTGGCCACCCTCCCACACCATGGACACGGGCACTTTCTCTTTACTTTGGGCGTCACAAGTGTCCGTGGCCTTGCATTTGCTTCCTCATTGGGCTTGCAGGTCACACTGATTACAGCACTGGCACTGGTAATACGCTGATTCGGAATTATGGGACTTATCAAGTGGACAAGGGGCAATTATTAATCCTGTTTGCTCAGTTGACATTAATTTCTATTCTCACGATCTTCAGACTCGTATTCAGGTTGGGAGAGATCTTTCTACCGGGAGGGGATATATATACTGTAACCTGCATTCACTCCTTCAGTATGAGAGCTCTTTCCTAATCTAAATAAATTCGTCTTAATTATTGTTCCTGTATCAGTCCGCAGGTGGTGTCTGAAGCGGGATAGGAGCTTCTCAGAGGGAAAGTGACGGCAAGAAATCACCCCTCCTCACGCTGATCTCTTTATATTTTGCAGGAAGAACAAGGGGGTGAGGAAAAAAAAAATCCCACGTCCCTTGTTCTGCCTACGTGTAGAAAATCTGTCTCTTGTTCTTCCTGTGTAAAAATACCTCGTCTCTTGTTCTTCCTGCGTGAAGAATACAACATGTCTCTTGTTCTTCCTGCGTGAAAAATATCTCATGTCTGTTGTTGTTCCTACATGAAAATTATCTCATGTCGCTTGTTCTTCCTACGTTAAAAAAAAAGAAAAAAAAGTCTCATGTCTAGTTCTTCCTGCTTGAAAAAAAAAAAAAAAAAATCTCGCCTCCTGTTCTTCCTGCGTGAAAAATATCTCATGGCGCTCGTTCTTCCTGCAAATAAAATACAACGAGAAGAAACTGGTCTCAACAATAATCATAAATCCAGGTCCAGATTTACACGTGGCAGGGATAAAAGGCTCCGTGACACCACTCCTTTGGCGATTTATTTTGCAGTACTGTCTAGTACGTAATTTATATCACATTAATATCGGCATACTTCCAGTGAGTAATATACGTGCAGATACTGAGGTTTAATATACAGAATAAATCGCTACGGAAAAAGTGCGACGAAGCTTCCTGTGCCACCAAGAATAAGGTCCGTATTTTAACGTCAATTGTCCCTTCATGTAAGTCGGGGTAAAGCCTGGGAAGAAAAAGAAGAAAAAAAGAAACGAAAAGGTAAAGAAAGAAAGAAAAGAAAAGAAAAAATAAAAGAAAACAGAAGAAGAATTGGAAGTTTGGTAAGGCCGCGTTTTGGGCATTGAGACTCCTATCCTCACCTACATAATTTAGTCTGACTGAAAAAAGGAATGCACAGAACGCGGCCTTATCAAACTGGCGTGTTCTTCCCCCAGCAATTACCCCGACCTCTATGTGCATCAGAGTGTGGCCGTGGGCGTTCTCATAACACCCGTTCTCTAGCAATTTATTCTTGACATTACACCTTAATATCCTCCTGCACATGCGTCACTGATACAAACTGTGTGTTTGTATTAATACGGTACAAACAGCATAAAGATAATTTTTAGGTGTAATAGGTTAAATAAATCGCTAAGGAAGAGGTGCTACGGAGCCTTCTACGCCTCTTAGAATACGAGTTATGTTATGCGCGTTTTCTTTCGTATTTTACTCTACTTAAAGACAAACGATTTTATTCAGGTGGATGTCTTCTTGCTTACTACAGGCCAGCTAATGCCAGACGATTTTATTAAGTGACAGATAGACCGATAGAAAGAAATAGACAGACGGAATAACTGGGAGAGAGAGAGAGAGAGAGAGAGAGAGAGAGAGAGAAATTAAAATGGAGTGGCTGGACAGAACCTTCATGTACCTCTTCGCTGACACGTATCCCCTCATCTGAAATTCTAAATAAACTAGTCAGACGGTAACCAGAAAACAGAAAATGAAAAAAAAAAGTCCTTGAGGGGAAGGTGTTAAGGCAAGCTAGTCCACTTTTTTTTTTTGGGGGGGTGGGGGCGAGCCACATGATCAGAAATACGCATTAGGTCAGCAAATATATTCTTTCTTTTTTTCTTCTTTTCTGGCGACGATCTAATACTGAGACGCCTTCACGTGGTGGCATCGATATGGTTGGAAGGAGGATCTGTTCGGTTAAACAACACTTCCTCTGTACCCTCCCTATCACCCGGATGGAAGATAGTGAACTGCAGAAAATGTGTAACTACGGCATGCGGTCCACCAGGGTTGCAACTACTACTACTACCACCAGTACTACTACTACTACTACTACTAAGACTACAATAATGGTTTTGTAGCAGTCAGGCAGTGCGAGGTGCGTATGTGGAATATTATGTCAGTAATGTGGAGTCAGGCATTCCGGGGCTTGAATGACGACTGTGGCGGACTTAAGTTGAGGTGTTGCTGATTTCTTTTCCCTGTATGAGTTGTTTTCTTGCTCTCTGGACCCCACCTGACCCCATCTTTGAGTGGTAAAACAGAGGTCGGGATGATGATATACTGCAGCAGTGGTTGCGGAGGGAAGGTAGTTTGGTCATATCTTTCTTACTTTTTTAATAGGAAAGAGAGAGAGAGAGAGAGAGAGAGAGAGAGAGAGAGAGAGAGAGAGAGAACCAAAGGCTGGAAATCATCACAAAAAAGTTGTTCTTTACAGAAAAGGCTTAATAAGGGAGCTATTTCAAGATCAGTTCATTTTGAGTTCCCTGGACACATTACGTCTCAAAGACTGTTCCAAAGTTGACCTATTCATGCATGAAAAACTAAGAGTATCGGTTAACCCTTGAATTAGATTTGGACATAGAACTGGGTGCTGCGCGCCCGCCGTAATGAAGAAGAGATGCATGCAGACAGTTCAAAAGAGCAGTAACCACTGACGAATCTGTCGGTTATTTGCATAATCATTTTGTCAAAAAATATCAGGCGTGACACATTCGGCCCATATGCTGAAGGTACAGAATTCATGAGCTAATGTAAGAAAACAGACAGCTAAGGACGGAAGGGGAATGACAAAACCCTCAGTCACATGTTTAACAAGGCAACCCTTGTCATAACAAAATGGATTTAGCTCAATCCCGGGTAGGCTAGGTAAGCAAAAGGGAGAAACAGGAGGAGGAGGAGGAGGAGGAGGAGGAGGAGGAGGAGGAAGCGAACAGAGGAGGACTGGGTAGGCGGCCGGGTGGGTTAGCTGGCAAGGTTAACGTCTTCCCAAGTTCCCAGTAATGCTTGGGAAACACTCGGCAGGCAGGCAGGCAGGCAGACCGACGTCAAGTTGAATGCACCCGCCAACATACAACTGACTCACCAGGATATACACGCGCATGCCACTAAGGTGAATGGGGATAATGCGTTGCGAAAGCAAGAAAGTTTCAAAGGTCATCATTATCGTCATCGTCGTCGTCGTGTTTATCATCAACACACCATCACTTTATTTGCCCATAAAACAAGACATGTATACAATCCAGATACGGTATAGCGCCAGAAAACACAAACTCTATCAACAGTAATAATAATAATAATAATAAATTTTCAAAGTCTCCTCGCCCTATCACCCTCACTTTACCCTATCACTGCAAGAGGTCACGCCTAAGCTTAATAAAATCTTTACAATAAAAACAGCAACTGAATACAAGGAGGAAATAGTGACGATGGAATGTGGTGGAAGAAGCAAAAAAAAAAACAAAAACAAAAATTGCATGACGTCAGAAATCAACATGCTCAATTCTAAATACCAAGAGACTGATTTAGTTAATTTGGGATTGAGTTCTTGTGCTTAAACGATTACAGACGCTTCCATGTGTGTGTGTGTGTGTGTGTGTGTGTGTGAGAGAGAGAGAGAGCGCAGGGGATTGACACACGAGACAAAAATCCGTCACAAAAATGGAAATGCACAGCACGTGGATGTCACAGTGAAAGACAAAAAAAAAAAAGCAAACAGTAAAAAGTGCACGATGCAGGAAGAGAGAGAGAGAGAGAGAGAGAGAGAGAGAGAGAGAGAGAGAGAGAGAGAGAGAGAGCGCAGGGGAAAAGGCGGGGAGGAAATTTACACGATAAATATGAAAGTGGAAATTTAGGCAGGATAACACAATCACTCTCTCTCTCTCTTAACATTTTTATAGGCACACAGAATGTTTACCTCTTCAGCTGCACTATCTGGATCATAAGAGAAGCTTTGATAATTCATGATAAGAGAGAGAGAGAGAGAGAGAGAAAGGGGGGGACAGCTTAGGTGAGGTAAGGATACACACACACACACACACACACACACACGACAGAGGTTGAGTAAGGCCAGTGGTAAGGGGCTGACATATACTGCCCCCCCCCTCTCTCTCTCTCTCAAAAATCCTCCCAATTATCAAACTTTCTCCACATCACTCCAACATTACCAAGCTCCTAATGCATATAAAAATAAATAAATAAATAAATAAATATAAATAAAAACTCACACACCAACCAATTTATAAACCCAATTTTGTACATAATAGGTCACGTAATGTTCTTATCACCTGCCTATCACCTACTGAACCTTTTCGGGGAGAGGTTCACTGGGTTTACGTATTCCAAGGTTAAGGGAAGTGTCGCACAGTACAAGGAATGCTGTGGTGGTGGAGTGAAGTGCCTGGGTGTTGTCAAGCTGTGTGTGTGTGTGTGTGTGTGTGTGTGTGTGTGTGAGAGAGAGAGAGAGAGAGAGAGAGAGAGAGAAACATCAAGAAAGACCAAGACAGAGACCGTCAGAGAGACCAGCCATCAAACCCTTACACACACACACCAAAAAACCGAGACGAGGTAAAACTCAACGAAGCCTGAACACACTAAATAATAAAGCATAACCCCCCCCCCTCTCAACAGCCCTTGAGAATAAAATAAATAAAAATCCCCGGTCGGAAGATAAAAAACAGAAAAAAGAAAAAAAAAGATGAGTGAGCGGGACACGGGGAGCGGGGTGTTACGCGTGTGTGCCCCGTCTGCCCCGCGCCGCCCGAGCCACGCCACCACCTCCCTCAGATCCAGTACTTCGCCGATCGTCCGACTTCCTGAGCTGATGGCGCGGGGGGAAAGGGGGGTGTTCGGGGACAGATTAAGTTCAAGTGCAGCTGCGGTGGATGGTTGCGCGTGCAGACTGTCATGTGCCTCATTGTCTTGCTGTGTGGGCGTGGGCGTGGATGGTAGTGACTAAGGGTAATGTATTCACTAATGTGGGTGTGCAATGATGATGACGATTATGGATAGTGATGTTGTGACTAATACTAATAAAAACGATACGGTGGGTGTGCCAGGATGATGATGATGATGATGACGATAATAATGATGACAAGTTTTGGATAGTGATGGTAGTGACAAATACTAACAGTCAGTAAGGTGGGTGTGGAATGATGATGATAATTAACTGTATTGTGATGGTGGTGAATAATATTAATAAAGGCAATAATGTGGCTGTGAAGTGATGATTAGATGTAGTAATTTTAACGGTAAGTTATTAGTAGATATGGCTAACTATAATTATCACAAACTAAGTTCAATAATCGTTAATAACCAAATTACTAACACAATGTTTATAATGACTGACAGGTTAGGGATAAGAAAATGTATGATCCAGTAATAATAATAATAATACCGGTAATGATAATAATAATAATACTCGTAACAACAAAAATAATAACAGACTAACAATATCCACCAATAATCATCATCATCATCATCATCATCATCATAATACAATAACAATCCCATTCCAATCCCCTTCTCTCCTGGGGTAGGGACCTTGGGATGAGGCCACCGTAAACCATACCATTCAGGGATGGGATACTGACCTGCCCCCTTGGAGGCATTTTTACAGGAGAGAAACGTCCAGTCACCTCATGGGGACTGTAACTGTTGCGTCTAGTCATCACCCCTACCCCAGCACTCTGACGCTGCACCACCTTGGTTTGATGATAACAATACTGATAATAATAATAATAATAATAACAGTAATAATAATAATAATAATAATACCAATAATAATAATAATAATAATAGAAATGAAGAAGACGAAGAACAACAACAATACCAACAACAACAACTGCTGCTGCTGCTACTACTACCACAACTACTACTATTATTACTACTACTGCTACTACTATATCCTTCAAGCCCTAATTCCCAGACAGACGATTAGGTGAGCCTGAATCCAGGAAGAAAGCAAGAGAAACCATAGTAGTGGTAGAACTATGACAGCAACAGCATATCCAGTAAACAGGGTCACACATTCATTCACGCCAACAGAATCCTTCATCATCATCAACAACAACAATCATCATCATCATCTACAATCATTATCATCGTCATCAAGATCATCAGCAACAGCAGCATCACCACCACCATCATCATCATCATACTCACCATCATTATCATCAACAACATCATCACCACCGACATCATCATCATCATCATCATCATCATCATCATCATCCCACACAGAAGACTGGGTACGGTAGGATCAAGGAATAAGGTAAGAGAGAAAAAGATGAAACTATAACAAAAACATATCCAACGAAAGAGACCACAGTCATTCCTTCAAGAACTATCACCACCACCACCACCACCACCATCATAATCATCATCATCCCCCTAACCTCAATTCCACACACAAGAATGGGTGAGGCAGGACCCAGGGACAAAGACGAGAGATAAAGAGATAACTATAACAACAACAAACACAGTGTAATAGGCAACTCACATTCCCTCACGCCCTGGCAATCTTGGCTCCATTTTACAAACAAAACCATCTTCCCAGTTTCCTGTCTCTGTCTGTCAGTCTGTTTCTCTTTCTCTCTCTCTCTCCCTCTCTCTCTCTCTCTCTCTTTCTCTCTCTCTCTCTCTCTCTCTCTCTCTCTCTCTCTCTCTCTCTCTCTCTCTCTCTCTTAGGCGCTTTGCATATATTTTATACACACCTGTTGGATAGAGCCATGACCAGGATAAGGAAAGGGAGGCAAAACTTCCGCCGTGTGTGTGTGTGTGTGTGTGTGTGTGTGTGTGTGTGTGTGTGTGTGTTTTCAACATTCCTCATCCATCCCTTTACATTCATTATCAATTTCTTAACACTTCTCAGCCTCCACGTGTCGCTTTCTTACACTCATCCACCTTCTTCCCCCACCATGCCTGCCCCACCGCCAAATACACTCACACATACACCCCATTTCACCATCCATCTACATCCACTCTCTCTATATACTACCATTTAACACTCTCACGATTTGGACAACTCTAGTGTTCCATTCCAGCTAACGCCATGCAATTTTATTCATCCGAGTGAGCCTCGGATAATAAAGACTTTTTTTATCACCATACTTTATTTCCCCGACTTATTTATTCATTAATTTTTACCTGTACAGTTTCTTGGGAGGCATAACCTGTCTGTCACCTCACACCCTTATAGCCAACCCTTACAGGAAAATAATAATAAAAATAATAAAATAAAGATAAATAAAGGAAAATTAAAAAGCACTGTGAGGAGGCAGTCAGACAAGCCACTGCCACTGAATGTCCCTTGGAACTGTTATTATTATTATTATTATTATTATTATTATTATTATGTGCAGACACACTCTTTTTTAATTTTCTGACCATCCCTACCCTAGTGATTTGGCATCTGTGTGTGTGTGTGTGTGTGTGTGTGTGTGTGTGTGTGTGTGTGTGTGTGTGTGTGTGTGTGTGTGTGTGTGTGTGTGTGTGTGTGTGTGTGTGTGTGTGTGTGTGTGTGTGTGTGTGTGTGTGTGTGTGTGTGTGTGTGTGTGTGCGTGTGTGCGCGCGCGCGAACCGAATAAAATCTTTTGCGACAGTGAGAATACAATAAGCCATTTTAGTGAGTGGCCCGTGTTCTAAGTGACACAGGAGACTTCGAAGCACCTGTTCCATTGCGACTTATTTTCCATACTACAAATCAATATTCTCTTGTGTACCTTCAATATTGCTAAAACGTAGTTTATTAATAACATACATGATAATACTGAAGAATAATGTGCAAAATGAATCGCAAAGGATGAGATGTTACGTAATATCCAACATAACTGGTAATATAATCAACATTTTCTTTATTACCAACCCCATTTTCTTTACCACAAGGAACTTTTCTTTACCACAACCTAAGAAATTTCCTAGTCTGATTTCCTTAATATAACTCGTCGGGTAAGGTAGCTCCCTAACACCTATTTCTTACCGATTTATTTTTGGACACGCATGACTAACATCGTTTTGTACATTACCTACGCAGAGAATGGTGATATTAGAAAGACATATGTGACATAGATGAGGACGGCAAGGTGTAACAAGCAGAATAAATCGCTTAGGAAGAGGTGTTAGGGATACAAGCCCATATTTTTGCCCCAATCAGCCTTAACATCACCGCAACCTACGAATTTTTCTCTTTTTTTTTTTACCCCAAATTCACCTTTTCTGTGCAATGCTGGATCTTTTATTTGTCGCTGTCTGTATTCCCCAAGCCTATATATCCTTCTAGACTTTCTTATATAATAGTTCCATAAATTATAGCTATGTTTTTTTATATTTTCTTTATGATGAGCAGTGTATATTTTTTGTCCTTGTTTTTTTTCCTCTACATTTCTCTATTCTTAATCTATGTCTTCTAATGTCAGTACTTTTATTTCCTTTACCTGGCTATTTTCTTTCACCACAACATTCTCTGCCTGCTTAAATTTACTCTCTCTCTCTCTCTCTCTCTCTCTCTCTCTCTCTCTTCCTTTGTTTTCCTCATAATTCTTACCCTAAACGCTATCTGCATTCCGTCAATTTTTTTTTCTTTTTATTTTCATTTTCTTTAACACTGTTCTTTATATCTCTCCTCCTTCTCTCTCCTTCTTTGTCCTCTTTGTCTTTCTCAAACAAGAGGGTAAAGAAAGACTGAAAGAAGAGACCCTTTGCGTGTGTGTGTGATCAGAAAGAGAGAGAGAGAGAGAGAGAGAGAGAGAGAGAGAGTGGGTGTGGGGAGGGAGGAAAGAAATAAAATGCCTCGTGGATCTCCCCTTGCACACACACACACGCGCACACACACACACACGTGCGTCCCCCACCCCAACGCTCCCAGCTGCGGCTATCCTTAGTTCCCTGCCCCCCCTCCCGCAAGCTACGCACGCACGCACGCACGCACATGAACCAGACGCACCCAAGTATGCAGTTATATCACACACACACACACACACACACACACACACACACACACACACACTTTCATACGTACCCAAGCAACAATAATCATTTAAACATACATTCCACATACATACACACCCACTCAATAATGAATAAAACACACACACACACACACACACACACACACACACACACACACACACACACACACACACACACTTATAATAACCCAATAAATGTTTACAGTTAATGATACGTGAGGGTCAATAACATTTTTTTTTTTTAATGTACTGCGATGCCCTGCCAGCGAAATCCCATCTTTGCATTGCCTAGTGAATATTCTCAGTACCTGATCGACTGTTATGGAAAGCAACAAGAATGATCCACAATTGTTAGCCCATGCTTTGTACTAAAAACAAAACAGAAATATAACAATAATAAAAATGATAATAATAATAATAATAATAATAATAATAATAATAATAATAATAACAATAATAATAATAACATGACGATATACAGTATTCCACTTCAGTTCGTATTATAGTTATTAATGTTATGGATTACCAACATATTTCTTTAAAAAAACGCATAGTAATAATAATAATCATCATCATCACCATCATCATCATCAAAATTACTAACATTATTTTTTTTTTTCAGTAAATGTAAGAATATATGAACAGATGTAGTGTTAAATGCACATGAACGCTGTACTGTACCGAATGTGCTTATGATTGGTCAAAAGTCCGTATTCTCGTAGGTTAAGGAGGCTCCATAGGACCTATTCCTTAGCGATTTATTATTTGGATAAGTCTGGTTAATAACAGTTTGTATGTTATTGTGCTCAGTATGGTAAGTGGTATTTGAATGACTTATATGACGCAGAAAAGGATAGTAAACTGTAATATGAAAATAAATTGCTTATGAAAAGGTGTTAGGGCGAAAATACTAAATGTGGCACAGCGCGTTCCTTGCTCACATTTTATCACAGAGTTCGCCGGGCCACAAGGAGGGAACAGTACATCCGGACCGTAAATTATCCATGTCTGTCTAAGCGATTCTTCCTCAGCGATATATATATATATATATATATATATATATATATATATATATATATATATATATATATATATATATATATATATTTAGTTATTTGGGGTGGTACTACTACTCTGCGGCCAGTAGTTGTGTTAGGAAGAATACTGCCACCGTATTCCCTGCGTGTCGTAAAAGGCGACTAAAAGGGGCGGGGTGAGGGGGACTAGGGGACCCCTCCTCTGTTTTTTAGTTCCTAAAAAGAGACAGGCCAGAGAAAGGATGGGGGATGGAGTTATCCCCGTACCCTGAAGATTGGGTCTATGAATGTGCGTGGATGTAGTACAATTGAGGCTAAAAGGGAGGAGATTGGGAGAATGTTTGTGAGAAGAAAGTTGGATGTGTTAGCTTTGGAGTGAAACGAAGATGAAAGGGAAGGGGGAATCTATGTTTGGAAGTGTGAATGGAAGATTGTCAGGTGTTGATAGAGGAAGGGCAAGAGAAGGTGTGGCCTTGTTAGTGAGTCCGGAAGTACAGCAGTGTGTGATTGAATGGAAGGAGGTGTCATCGAGACTGATGTGGGTGAAAGCGAAATTTGAACGTGAGTTGTGGGTGTTTGTGAGTGCATATGGGCCTGGTAGTGAAAGAGATGAACAAGAGGGAGTCTTTCTGGAATGATGTTGATGAGTGTCTGCAGAGTTTTGGAGCGAGATGTGAATGTGGTAATGATGGGAGATCTGAATGCTAGAGTGGGAAATGTAGCAGTTGAAGGCGTAGTTGGTATGCATGGTGTGCCTGGAAGAAATGAAAATGGGGAACGAATGATAGCGATGTGTGTTGAGCGAGAGATGGTGATTGGGAATACGCTGTTTGAGAAGAAAGATATTTATAAGTATACATGGGTGAGACAGGAGGGTGGAAGGGTTGTTGATAGAGCCTTGATGGACTATGTGGCTGTGTCTAGGAATGTAATAGGAAGATTGTTGGATGTGAGAGTTCTGAGGGGAGGGTGGAGGTATGTCTGACCACTACCTGGTGGAGGGAAAGTTAAGAGTAGGTAAGAGATGGGTGAGAGCTAGGAGGGTTAGGTGTGGCAGGGAGGTTTTGAAAGTGAGTGAGTTGGATAAAAGAGAGAAAAAGATAGAGTATCAGGAGAAATTGAGAGATGAGTGGAACGCAGTGAAAGATCGGGAAAATGGCAGCGTGGAGGAGGAATGGCAGTTGTTTAAGAGTGCTGTGGTGGGGCATGCAGAAGAGGTGTGTGGTGTGAGACATGTGGGTGGTGGTGTAAGAAAAGGAAGTGAATGGTGGTGCGAGGAAGTAAGTATGGCTGTGGCTGAGAAGAGACGTGCATATGAAGTGTGGCTGCAGAGGAAGGATGAGATGTCATATGAAAGGTATAAGGAAAAGAGGAATAGAGCGAGAAGGGCTGTGCGTGATGCTAAAGTGGCAGCAGATGAGAGGTGGGGTAGGCAGCTGACAGAGAATTTTCAACAGAATAAGAAAATGTTTTGGAAGGAGGTGAAAAGGGTGCGAAAGGGAGAGTCTGGGAAGGAAGAACGAGTAAAAGCAGAGGATGGAAGGATGTTAATTGAGATGGATGCAGTAAGGAAGAGATGGGCAGAGTATTTTGAAAGATTGTTAAATGTAGAGGAGGAAAGGGTGGCTGAGATTGTGGCAGATAGAAGGGTGCAAGGAATAAATGTGTTGGGAGAGTTGAATGATTCTTTGATCACGAAGGAGGAAGTGGAGAAGGCAGTAAAGGAGATGAAAACAGGGAAAGCTGCAGGTATGGATGGGTGTGCTGTGGAATGCCTGAAGGGTGGTGGAGTGAATATTGTTGACTGGTTAGTAAGATTATTGAATGTGTGCTTTGAGAAAGGTATGGTGCCAGTTGACTGGGCAAGTGCTTGTGTGGTCCCGTTGTATAAAGGCAAGGGTGATAAGTATGAATGTACTAGCTTTAGGGGTATAAGTCTGTTGAGTGTTGTAGGTAAAGTGTATGGTAGAGTGTTAATTATGAGAGTTAGAGAGGGTACAGAGGGAGTGATTAGTGATGAGCAGTGTGGCTTTTAGGAGAGGGAGGGGATGCGTTGATCAGGTGTTTGCTGTGAGACAAGTGTGTGAAAAGTATTTAGCGAAAGGCAAGGATGTGTTTTGGGCATTTATGGATTTAGAGAAAGCGTATGATAGAATTGATAGGGAGGCTTTGTGGACTGTTTTAAGATTGTATGGACTTGATGGTAGGTTACTAAAAGGGGTGAAAAGTTTTTATGTAAATAGTAGAGCGTGTGTAAGAGTGGGAAATGCTGTGAGTGATTGGTTTCCCGTGAGAGTGGGGCTGCGACAGGGATGTGTGATGTCGCCTTGGTTGTTTAATATTTACATGGATGGTGTTGTAAGGGAGGTGAATGCAAGAGTTTTAGGTGGTCTGAGTCTGGTAAATGTTGATGGAGGAGAGTGGAATCTGAAGCAGCTGCTGTTTGCAGATGATACTGCACTGGTGACTGATTCAGAGGAGAGATTGAGACAGTTGGTAGAGGAGTTTGGAAGGGTGTGTGAAAGGAGGAAATTGAAAGTAAATGAGAATAAGAGTAGAGTGATGAAGTGTACGGAGGTTGATAGATGGTAGGGGGATGAATATAGTTTTGAATGGTGAGTTGCTTGAGGAGGTAGATTGTTTTAAATATCTAGGGTCACATGTTGCTGTGGAAGGAAGAATAGATGCAGAAGTGAAGTTTAGAATAAATGAAGTAGGAAAGGTGCTGGGAGGAATGAAAAAGGGTTTAAATGTCGTTCGCTTAGAATGGATGTAAAGAGAAGGCTGTATGAGGGTGTTGTGGTACCGACTGCATTATATGGGGCTGAAACATGGAATATGGGTGTAGCAGAGAGGAAAAGTTTGAATGTAATGGAGATGAGATGTCTGAGGAGTATGTGTGGAGTGACGCGTATGGATCGAGTGCGAAATGATGAAGTGCGAAGGAGAACTGGAGTTGTTCGGGAGATGGCTGGTAGAGTTGAGCAGAGGGTGTTGCAATGGTTTGGGCATATGGAGAGAATGGATAATGAGCGATTGGTGAAAAAGATAACTAGATCTGATGTGAGAGGTGTAAGACTGAGAGGAAGACCACGAATAGGATGGATGGACAGTGTGAAGAGAGCGCTGGATGCGAGAGGGATGTCTGTTGAGCAAGGAAGAGTGGCTGTGCGTGACAGAAATAAATGGAGAGAAATTGTGAATGAATAAGTGATGACGCAGCCCTGAGGGGATATTCTCCCGCTTTTGGTCTGATCAGCTAGTCAGGTCAGGTGCGGGTAAGGGGATGGGTCTGTTATGATGTGGCAGGGGTAAACCAGTTCTGCTGTCGGGCCCTGCTGTGGATGTCACTGATTGCATTGCGCAGTTGACCCTTGTGCGTTGTGATGCAGTGAGGATCTGTCCGTTCTCCCCTTTGGGGCTAAGATGCGAATAAATGTGTTTGAATGGATGAGTAAATGGAGAGTGAGTCGTCCTGTCTCGGCTACCTCCCTTTCCTTGGGGGAAGCAGCCTAGGTATATAGATAGATAGATAGATAGATAGTTATTTGGTTTGCTTTCCTTTACAGGTGGCTTTACATTGAGTGACAAGCCAAATATTTTCCTGTAAGCCAAGAAACCATTTACAACGCGGAGTGGTAATCATATAACTAAACCATACGTGCTCTCTACGTGTCAAAAAATGGGTTGGTGGAGGGTTAGTGCCCCTCCCCGTAAAACTTATAACTCAAAGTCAAATGGCCACCCCTTATGGTATTATGGCGTCTGGCAATAGATACATACTTTGCATACTATGAATCTGCAATTTCTTCAGTGTTGTTTATTTATTTATTTATGTATTTATTTATTCACTCATTCATTTAATTGGCATATTACGATTCTTCATTTCCTTCCGTGATATGTACTGTACAGCAGGATCCCACGTAACCTGTCTCACTTACCTGCAAATCCTGCCTCTCTCTCTCTCTCTCTCTCTCTCTCTCTCTCTCTCTCTCTCTCTCTCTCTCTCTCTCTCTCTCTCTCACATACACACACTCTTAAATCCCTCTTTGGTAGTTATTTCTGGAAGAGTTTTAGTTTCCCAAATTGAATAGTTACATACTATGCAGATAACAAAATGACAAGGGCAGTTATTATTATTATTATTTTTTTTATTATAATAGAAAGGTTACATACTATGGAAATAAGAAAATGACACGAACAACAACGCATTATTATTATTATCACTATTATTATTATTATCATTATTATTATTATTATTATTGTTATTATTATTATTATTACATGAAACTTCACTACAATTCCACATGTTTACGCTCACACTACACTTATGTCTCAGGTATTTCACTTTACTTCATCATCCAAACCGAAAATAAACGCATATAACAGGTACCCCCTGACCACCCAAATCTCCAAACCGGCCAAAGTAGCGTCCGTAATATGTGAATTTCCGGATTACACAAGTCCGGTTTAAGGAGGGTTTCCTGTACATCGTTCCTGTATAGATTTAGTTTGCATCAGGAGCATTCGAGATCTAAGGAGTACTTCACCGAATAAATCGCTACAGGAGAGGTGTTACGTAACCCACTAAGCCACTTTTAACACGATCTTAAGAGCAACACAGGAGCTGGAGGTCTTCCGGTCGCCTCCTTTGGCCCTTCACCACGCCGTTTTCTTTTTCTTTTTTTGCTGGGGGGGTCAAGCTATCTCCAGACGATTGTCTTCAGCTTAGGGGAGACTTTTCGAACCTGAGGGGTTAGGTACGGCCTCCATTAACCCCTTCAGTATGAGAAATGTTTCCTAAATGGCATAAAAACCGTCTGGAGATAGCATGAATTAAACTCTCTCTCTCTCTCTCTCTCTCTCTCTCTCTCTCTCTCTCCAGACGATTTTATTCAGCTCAGGGGAGACTTTCCGAACTGAAGGGGTTGGATACAGCTTTTATTAACCCGTTCTTCAGTAAGGCGCTCTCCCACTCTTAGTAAAATCGTCTGGCAGCAGTAAAAACAAATGATGTTTAATAAAATAACTAGTCCCTTGACTATATAAATGATTTTCTATAATAAGTAAAATCATGTGAAGTTAGCTAGACTTCAACTTGTATATAAAGTGGTATATAAAGACTGTTGCTACGTGAGACAGAGGGATACAAAAATAAGAAGACGAAGGAGAAAAAGAGGAAGAAGAAGAGGAAGAAAATGAGGAAGAAGAAGAAGAAGAACAACAACAACAACAACAATAACAAAAACAACGACGACTATAACAACAGCGACAACAAAAACAACAACAACGACAACAACAACAATAACAAGAGGAAGACTTAGAAGAACTACAACAACAATAATAAGAAGGCGAACAAGAACAACAACAGCACCACCACCACCACCAACAACAAAAAACAACAATAATAATAATAATAATAATAATAATAACAACAACAACAAATACAACAATTATAATAAATACCCAACTGGGGAAGCATTTCAGTAACCACCTTCCCCACCAGACAAACGCAATGACCAACTAACATTTATTGAACGTAAAAAGGGTGAAGGTTGCTGCCGACTTTAGAAACCAATACCTTTTTTGACGAAATTTTTAGTGAGGAGCTCCAGATTTAACTCCTCTTTTATTCTGCCTTACCAAACTTTATTTTACTGACTTTTTATTGATTATATTTAACCTGGGGGATGATTTTAAACAGTGAGGGAATGATAAAATTTTCTCCTTTATATCCCTCGTTGCGACAGGCCTTTCTTAAGCAAAACAAAAATTACTTGGGTGACAAGAATCAAATATCTAAACAAAAAATACCATGCTGAAAGAGGTATATATTTTCGGATGATTACCTATTAAATGAGTTATAGACTTTTTTTATAATAAGTTATTAGCATACTTCCTCAATTTGTTGGCATTTTTTTTTCAACAGATCTGAAACAAACCTCATAACAGCACGTAACTTCACGTGACCTTCGATTATTCGGATCACAGCTAAAAATAGAGTGTTCTGGCATAATGTTTTACATGGCTTATGTAAGATGTCTATTCTGTTTTGATAAAGGTCAGCAGAGGACCATAGCCGCACCATACCATCTCCCTTCTTATACCTACGAAATGGGGATTAACACAAACTTCAAAATATGGTGCTGTGATATAGTGTTAGTAAGTATGGGTGACATTAGTATTTGGTTAAGATATATTTATGATCAGTAAACGACCATACCGGTATCACCTATCTCCTAACAGTGGTTGCCTGAGAACAGTGGATCCACTTCGAGAGGCCAATTGTCCCTTTGTTGGGGAGGCGTCTCTTTGGAAACAGTAAAACTGTTTGCCTTTAGCCAGAATAAAATCATAACACGTCTTTCTATTCTGTTTCCATAACGAGCAATGTTTGCCGTTAGTTAATCAGACTTAAATTCACCACATCGGAAAATTATCTATTAAAAGGGAAGACCATCTATTATGTACTTATTTTTTTACTTATTTTTGGTTAGATGATGGGGTTCTGACGTTAGGTAAACTACGCTTTAAACATTACTAAATACTCTTACGTTCAAGTGTAAACCCTGTAAATTCGAGGACGGATTTCAATTCTATCATATTTTATTTTCTTTTTACTCAGATTATTTCATTTACCTTGAAAGGGACTCTTCAGACAGGACGAGTTCAGTGTAGTATTCAGTTTTTTTCTTTTTTTTTTTTCTTTTTTTTGTTACTAAGGTGTTCTGCTGAGCTGAATGAATTCATTTGTATCCACCAAGAATAAATTAAAATAACACTTTATTGGACTGAAGGGGTTAAAATCACCAAATAAAAACAGTTCAGTTAACTTGTTTGGCAATGAAATTCCAATCTCTGTGCCAATGATAATCAACAGGTGTTAACCAGACTAAAACCCGTACTTTGTTTTGATAATACACCTTGCTTTTACTTTATTGGGATTCATTCACTTTAACTTGGCGGAGATTTTCATCTTTTTGTAATCCATTTCTCGTAGCTTGATGTCAGGATTCGACAATACTATGGCTCTGCAGTCTTTCCATAGTACTTTTTTGTGGCTAGCACCATATTCTGGTGTAAATCTCTTGTTATAGCTCTACATTCAGGATGGAGAAACGGCAATTGTAGGGAATATAACAATACTGCAGTTCTGCTTTCTTTCATGGGCATTTCTTTGACTAGCACCATATTCAAGTGCTAATCTCTTGTTATAGTTCAGCATTCAAGATGGAGAGACGGCAGTATTACGCCTATACTCCTTTCATATTAACTTGGCACAGATTTTCGTCCTTTTACAGCTATTTCAAGTAGCTCAGTGGCAGAAAAAGACAATGCTAAGACCCTACATCCTTTCTATAGCACTACTTTCCGACTAGCAACGTATTCTAGTGTTAACCTGTTCTTACAAGGCAACATTCATGATGGAGAGATGGCAATTTTAGGCAGGGTTAGAATAAAAGTGGTATATATATATATATATATATAAGAGAGAGAGAGAGAGAGAGAGAGAGAGAGAGAGAGTGAAGAAAGTAGAGTTATCTACCAGGCCAAGTAGACGGTATAGTTTAAATGAAGAGAGTAATTTATCTGCCATTCTACCTACTTTATTTACCTGTCTATCTATCTCTAGCTAGACGCCTTAATCCCGTAAGGGATGGCAACAAACAAATCGCCTTCATGTCACCCTGTCCCCTGCCATTACGCTGCCCATCTCTCAACTCCCCCCTCTCCCTCTCTCATATATGTCTCCACTTCATCCCTCCATCTCATCCTGGGTCCTCCCTTCCTCTCCCCTCCCCCCTCCACCTCACTCACATACACACCCTCATCGTTAGTCGCTCGCTCCACCCCTCCTCCATTTCCACGACAGAGAGATCCCTATTTTGTTTACTACCCCGACCCTGAGAGCCATCACCAAGGCCGTGCTAACCCCAGGCTCTTGGCACGAAGTACTGGCATTTAGACTTGTTACGTGTTCAGCCAAGGGGAATGTGAGGGTTTTTTCGTCTCTCTCTCTCTCTCTCTCTCTCTCTCTCTCTCTCTCTCTCTCTCTCTCCCCCTCTCTCTCTTAGGCTTTAATTGTTATGTGTTTAGTCCAGGGGAATGTTAGTGTTCTTTTTCTGACACACACACACACACACACACACACACACAGAAGCCTTTAATTACTGCCTATCGACCACACGTGAGTCATTAAGGCACACATTCAGGTTCTGCTACGTCCGAATCTTCCTCCAGCCTGACACTCAACCATCCACTTCACCGTCCAGGTCCTCACTTCACTTCTACATGCTAACAGGCTGGTATAAAGAAAATCACAAGGGTAAGACTTTTTTTTTTTTTTTTGCATTATAGTGGGTCTGTTTTCACATGAGGGAACTGGGCCACTCCCAGAATTTAAATACTAAGTAGTGGTTTCATAAAAATCGATCAGCCTTAGCTCTGAGGCAGAAACCAGTCTACTAGTTAAACTGACATTACAATCTAAGTACACCTGACCATCAATCAAGCTGAGAGGGGTAAGGGATCTTTGACAGGTTGGTGTAAAAATTAATAGTTGAGACCCCATGCTCATCTGAACATACACCCAGTGGACTGCAGGCTGATGTTTTCCTCCTCTTGTAGTCCACCATCCCCCTTTCGGAGGATAGGGAAGTTACTGGGGGATGTTTGTAAGGCAGTGGAGTCACCTACCCTTTTTACTCTAACTTGGCCTAATATTGGCACCTCTCCATCTTGAATACTGAATACACGGGAATATAATGCCAGTCACGAAGAAGTGCTATGATGTGGATTTAAAACCAAAGTATTGTCTTGCTGTCATTGAACTATATGTATAAATGTGAAAATAAACATCTGAGCTAAGTCAGGGTAAATGGACTATAGTTATATCGGTGCCACCACGTGAAGGCAGATTCTAAGCCATCCTGTAGGGAGGCGGTGGTCCAGTGGTAGCATTATCAACTCGTAAATGAAAGACCTTAGGTTCTGCTCTCGGGCTGGTTAGACTGTTGGACAAAGTTTGCTTTCCCACTGATCCTGTTCACCCGGCAGTACATTTGGGGACCTGGATATCTCATTCGACTGTTGTGTGTCGTACGCTAGAAAGATTGGAACTTAGTGAAAATTGATTAACTGCCCTACTGACCTTCGTACAGTTCATTGGCACTGATCCTAAGCCCTCCTTTTCCCTCCCCCTCTGTCCCTCCCCCTCACTCACCCCTCCTCCTCCACCTTCTATTTTTTCCTCCTCCTCCTCCTCTTCCTCTCCCTCCCCCTGTCCCTCCCCCTCACTCACGCTTCCTCCTCTACCTTCTATTTTTTTCTCCTCATCCTCCTCTCCCTCCCCCTTCACCGCTCTTCTTTTCCCCTCCTCCTCCTCCAACCCATCCTCCTAATGTCAATCAGCAGAGCAATATATGTCTAGGTTTTGGCACGGTTTCGAGTGATACTTACAGTTCTGAGACGCCTAAAAAAATAAATCCAGCCTCTATGACTACTAATAATGGACACAGCACAGGTTCTGACGGGGTTGGAGATTTATTTACATTTCCCAGATCCCTAATTAATGAAGACAGATTCCAGCCTATCTGTTGTTGATTACCTTGCTGTTCCTGTTGTTGCTGTGATGGTGGTGGTGTGGGTGGTGATGGATGAGGAAGTTGTTGTTGTTGTTGTTGTTGTTGCTGTGGTGGTGGTGGTGGTGGTGGTGGTGGTTGTGAGGGGGGTAGTTGTTGTTGTTGTTCTGGTGGTGGTGGTGGTAGTATTGTTGTTGTTGTTGTTACCCTGGGCTCATCTATTGCGTGAACCCAGCGGACTGCAGGCTGAAGTTGCCCTTTTCCTATAGTCCACCATCCTTCTCTCGGGGGATAGGGAATGCTCAGGGACGTGTTTGTAATAGGGGAAGGGAGCCGTCCAGTCAAATCGGTGCCACCACGTGAAGGCGCAGCTCTTCTGCACCACTGATTAACTTAACATCTTATTAATGTTGACCTCTCCATGGTGTCACACGGTTTGTTGTATCTCTCCATGGTGTCACACGGTTTGTTGTATCTCTCCATGGTGTCACACGGTTTGTTGTATCTCTCCATGATGTCACACGGTTTGTATCTCTCCATGGTGTCACACGGTTTGTATCTCTCCATGGTGTCACACGGTTTGTATCTCTCCATGGTGTCACACGGTTTGTATCTCTCCATGGTGACACACGGTTTGTATATCTCCATGGTGACACACGGTTTGTATATCTCCATGGTGACACACGGTTTGTATATCTCCATGGTGACACACGGTTTGTATATCTCCATGGTGACACACGGTTTCGAGAGACATTTGTACTTTCGAGATTCACGTGACTATGACTGACTAGCTTATCAGTGTCTCGCTAGGAATTGACACTACACTCGCTAGGATTTGACACTACACTCGCTGGGATTTGACACCTCACTCGCTAGGATTTGACACTACACTAGCTGGGATATGACGCTACACTCGCTAGGATTTGACACTACACTCGCTAGGATTTGACACTACACTCGCTAGGATTTGACATTACACTCGCTTGGATTTGACACTACGCTCGCTGGGATTTGACACCTCACTCGCTGGGATCTGACACTACACTCGCCAGGATTTGACACTATACTCGCTGGGATTTGACACTACACTCGCTGGGATTTGACACTACACTCGCGAGGATCTGACACTAGTTCGAGCGGTGTTTACGTCTCTGGGTTACATTTCTTGGATTCCGGGCTAATACGGCGAGATTCTGACCTACCTGAACAATAATTAACCTGGCATCCGATTATTCTTGATTGGCGTTGTAACATCTCTTCACGTTTTTTTACATGGTCTCCAGCGTTATTTATTTGTATGTTTCTAGATTCCAAACTGACGGAGCAAGAATCCATATTAATCTGAATATTACTTGTACTCTTTATACTCTCTCTTGACCTAAAACTGCCATCTAAATCTTGAATGCTGTGCCAAATCCAGGGGATAGTTTGTTTTGTTATATAAAAAAAAAAAAAAAGTGGATGGTACTGTCAGGGTCAAGAAATCGCCTATTATTTCTCCTCTTCTACTCGCTATCCTATCGCTGGCTAATATTCCTGGGGCTTGGTTTGCTTCACTGCCTGTGGGTAATTCTTTCTGATGGAAAGTTTAATGCAGATGAGTGACGGAAATGTAGAATGTTTGAAGGAAAAGAGTGAAGTATAGAATGCTTGAAGGAAAAAGTGACGGAAATGGAGAATGGTTCAAGGAAGAAGAGTGCCGGATATGCCCAAAGTGTGAGGCAGACGATGCAGACGCAGTGGAAGAGTAGACGACGAGCTTTTGCACCATCCTGTACACTGGCGCTGTAGTTGTGCGAAATCTAAGCCTGATGTAAGCTACTACTAATGTTTATGAACCAGAAGAAATGGGGTGTGTCAGTCGGTAAGATCAATTCATCGTGTGTCATGTCCACTCGCTCTTTAACTGCTTAAGGAGTCTGTCGGATTGATAAGGCGCTACCTCCCCCCCCCCCAGAGAGAGAGAGAGAGAGAGAGAGAGAAAGTGAATTGGTTACAGGAAGTTTTTTTTTTTTTTTTTTTGCTTTGTATGTATTCTCTCACTCAGCTGAATAAAATCGTCTGGGTCAGGGAGGAAGAGATTACCTATGCTTAATATGTTCAGTGAAGGATTATAAAGCTTCCATTGTTATCCCTTTAGCCTATCTGCGTGCTTTACATTCTTAGCTGAATAAAATCGTCTGACATAAGTGAGCATAAAAATACATACCTATACGCTGAAAGGACTACAGTGTCAGCCTCTCTCTCTCTCTCTCTCTCTCTCTCTCTCTCTCTCTCTCTCTCTCCCTCTCTCTCTCTCTCTAATTATGATAAACTGGAGAAAACACATATATAATTAAATACTTCACCAGCCTAAATTGATCGACTTTATGAAGATTTTCGTCATTTTCAACCTCATTAGTTTCCAGCTCAGTGGCAGAATAAGACAACAGAAGTGCTCTAAATCCTGCTAATAGCACTTCTTCGTGACTATCCCCTCGACAGCGCTTCTTCGCGACCAGCACTATACTGTCCGGTAGCGCTCTTGTCGCAGCTCGGCACTCAAGGTGGAGAAAGGACAATTTTAGACCAACTTAATGTGGAAACCGTGTCGTCCTATCTAATCAACTGTCCACCTTAAGGTCGTGTATAGTGAAAGGCGGCCTCGGAAAAAAAAAAAAAAAAAAAAAAGCTCCCCCTGACCTTCCCCTCCCCCTCCCAAAAAAAAGTCCAGTCCACACTATGCCCTTTTTATGCACCCCATTACCATCCCTTCACCTAACTGACCACTGGCGAGATCTAGGCTAAAGAATATCGACGTCGATCATTTTTGCAGTTATAAGCATAAATCACGTTTGAAATAGGTAAATATCGTGTGGAAATAGCTTTGGCGTAAAATCGAGTACTTGGTGAACAATTTTATGCATTCGATTTAGCCGTAAGGAAAATAACCAACAATTTCTCAAACACTGTGAAAAGATGGACGGCCTTCGATATTCTACTTTCCTTCTTTCTTTATTTATGGCCAAAGTGAAGCATAATATTGTTTAGCAAGTACATGATATTTCGTCAAAAGTACATTATCTTCACACGATATTTTTCTATTCTAAACGCGATTCGTGCGAATTCTGTGAAAATTACCACTGTCGATATTTTCAACTTCCCTGTAGACCAAGAGCAATTTTCTCATGATATTATTTTCTTTTCCTCTTCTTCTTCTTCCTCTTCTTCTTTTCTTCTTCTTCTTTGTTCTAAACGCGATT
>NC_136974.1:30265688-30295688 GCF_032717465.1 Coenobita brevimanus
TTAGTGCACTTGGGTATGTCGTTTAAATTAACATAAGAAAGACGCACGATACTACTATTACTACTACTACTACTACTACTACTACAATAATAATACCGTAATAATAATAATAATAATAATAATAATAATAATAATAGTAATAATAACATCAACAACAACAGTAATAATAAGGACCAAATTACTTTCTTCCCCGTGGTTAGGCTGGAACACAAGAAACCGTTCATTTCGTTGGGTGGTAACCATATAATGAAATGACGCCTGATGGTCCTGTTGGTTAAGGCGCTCCAACAAGATGGGATCCGTAAGAGCTTACATCCTTTTTTTTTTTTTTCTAGGAAGAAGGAACCAAAGGCCAGAACAAGATTCTTCCCTCCAAGAAAAAATGAAAACAAGATAAGATGGTTGGGGTTTACTGATTACATAATGCCACTCAGGGATGAAGGAGGCTGGTCAGTGGTCACCCTTGCTTTTAATGTCGTAAGAGACAACAAAGGATTCGAAACAAGATACAGGTTGACAGCAGAGCCTCAATCTTGCCTACAACACGACCCGCAACAATCTCATTTACATAACAGGTCCCTAATTTCGCGACTGGGTGAAGAGGGACAGATAAATATGGTAGACAGACAGACAGACAAGTAGATAAATATATAAACAAAGAAATAGATAGATAGATAGACATGAGCAGCCTGAATTAACTGTGTCGTGTTCTTAAACCCTTCACCCCGATGACGTGTTTTCTATTTAATTCTTACTACCTCCAGACGATTTTGTTAAGCTGTGCAGTGACCATTAATTACAATGAATATAGCTAGAGGTAAGTCTCCATTAACCCCTTCACAGCCTGATGTCTTTCCCTCAGCTGATGAAAAACCGTCTGAAGGTAACAATAAATAAACAAATATATATATATATATATAAACATAAATAAATAGATAAAATAAAATAGTAATCGGACTGAAGGGGTTAAAGTAGGAGGGCCATTTTGAGATAGGTGTGGTGCTGGTGAGGGAGGCCTTCATGTGGTGGCACCGATATCAGTGGGGTTGTGGGGCTGCCAGGGTATAGAAACGCCCCTCAGTTCCCTCCCTAGCCCCCTAAAGCAGGGGTGAGGAACTTCTCTCCTATCAAGGGCCATTAGGATATTTTTAACATCATTCGCGTTATCAATTTAAAATCAACTGTAGCCCAGTACATTGTGTATATATATATATATATATATATATATATATATATATATATATATATATATATATATATATATATATATATATATATATATATATATATATATATATATATATATATATATATATATTGTGTCCGACTCTGGGCATAGGCTTCACAGCATGCTATCAAGGCCCAGCAGTCCTTCTACATACCATACACCTCTACATGTCACCACTTCGGCGCTAACACCCACCGTCCATATTGAATACATGCTAGGGCTGTTTCATACAGGACTGGTGTATTGGTATTAGCGGGGGTATTTTTACGACATGTTGGCGGATCTTCTGGTAGATCAGTAAAGCCTGATTTAATGAAATTCAAATCCTTAAACTGTTCCCTGCCCCAGCCGGGATTCGAACGTGGGCCCGTTAGGACTGCAGGCCACCTCTCTACCGATGAGTTTATGAAATTGCATTTATGAATTGCCTCGCGGGCCTGATCAAATGGTCTTGCGGGCCTTATATGGCCCTAAGGCCGAACGTTCCCCACCCCTGCCCTAAAGGAAGATGGTGGACTGCTGAAGAATGGGAACTTTGGCCTGCAGTCCACCGGGTTCACGTCCAGATGAGCCTGAAATTACAACTACTACCACTACTATACTATTACTACTACTACTACTACTACTACTACTACTATACCCTATCCACTTCTGGCAGTTCAATCCGATGACGACCTTTTGAGTATATTCTTGCAACCACCAGGCGATTTTATACATGTATGAACAAGCTTCCATCCAGACGATTTTAGATACAGCTTCAATCAACCCAGTCTCCACCACAAACCCTTCCTTAGCTGAATAAAATCGTCTGCAGAGAGCAAGAAAAAAATATTGGGCTATAAGTGGCGTTACTATTCTCAAGTGTTATTTGACCTTAACACTGCCATTCCTGTGTGTGTGTGTGTGTGTGTGTGTGTGTGTGTGTGTGTGTGTGTGTGTGTGTGTGTGTGTGTGTGTGTGTGTGTGTGTGTGTGTGTGTTGAGGTTTGACAAGGGATTAAGGTTACTTCAGCCTGCAGTCCACTGGGCTACTCAAATGATCCTGGGGCTACGGAAACAACTGCTTAAAATCTAGCTAGGGGCTTTTGTATGATGTTCTTGCTGTTACAGACGGTTTTTACGATTTAATTCGGTTCACAGGAGCTTCCTTGTAAAGAATGTTGTATTGACGACAATATCTCATGGCCTCTAGTTCTACAGTTTGTTAAAAAATAAATAAAAAATAAAAAAAAAGGAGGAGGAGGAGAAATGCAAAAGACGTCAGAGCCATAGAGTTAACACTAGAATATGATGCTAGTCACAGTGCAACGGGAAGAAGAGCCGTAGTAGTGTCTTATTACGCCAAAGACCTGCAGGATAATAGGCTGAAAAATGACGGAAATCTACATAAGGTCAAAGCGAACGTGTCTATGAATAATGAAAAATGAACGCTTTCTGGTGACGTGACGTAGTTGTACCTCTCTCTCTCTCTCTCTCCTGTACAAAACCGCCTGACTTGTCCCTACCGTGAGAGGGTTACATAAAAGGAACCAAGAAACGCGTTACAAGACTGTGTTACACGTCGAAGATTTTACCAAGGTTGATTTTTTTTTTTTTTTTTTTTTTTTTTTACAACAGTGGAATATGCCATGGTTAAGAGATGTAATTTCCACCCACCCACCTCTCTCTCTCTCTCTCTCTCTCTCTCTCTCTCTTGTGACAAACCACTTCAGTCCGATATGCACTTCTTCATTTATCCATTTATTTTTTATGTTTCATATCACTAGACGATTTTATTTTAGGACAGAATTCTAATTTTTATGCAAGGAAGAAGGAAACAAAGGCCAGAAGGAGTTAATGAAGTCTGTGTGACCCGTATTCTCGTGCATTAAGGAAGCTCCCTAACACCTCTTCCTGTGAGACTTATTTTGCTTATTACACCTTGTTATATTCTCTTCTGTGCTATTTAAATCACTGTAATATCACCACACTCAGTAGAAATAAAGTACAAAATTATATTAATCGGGCAAGTCCAGGAATAAATCGCTAAGGAAAAGGTGTGACGAGACTATGAGCCTATAACTTGAAAAAAATCCCCCCAAAGCTGAATAAAATCGTCTGGTGGGAGCAATACACGTCCTCGGAGTGATGTGGTTAACCCCTTCCATCCGAGCACGTATTCCTTTACTAATTTTATTTTTATGTATTAATTTATGCATTTTCCTTTACTTCCAGACGATTTTACTCAACCCAGGAAGGATCTTTACTCTAGGGAGGGGGTTAGGGGAGGCTGCATCTAGCCCCTTCAGTTCAGTCTGTGCTATGCGAAATAAAATCATCTGGTAAGGAGAAATAAATAATTAAAATACCAGGGGGTTTGAAAGGGTTAATTAAGAAGTACAGACAGGAAGACTTTATTATTTTGTAAGTTTATTTTATTTATTTATCTTTTTTATGGTAATTAAAGAGAAGCTATTTTGTATCAATTGTTTTATTTTCTTTGTTTTTTATTTATTTTTATGGTAACTACAGACACAAAGCCTATTCTTTTGTATCTATATTTCATTTTACTTTATTTTTAATTTATTTATTTATTAGTATTTTTATTTATTTTATTTATTTATCTATTTTATGTCAGCTACAGACAGACAAACTTTATCATATCTATTTTGATTTCATGTTTTTTATTTTATGGCTTTATCTATTTTTATGATAACTACAGAAAAGCTTTATTATACTGTATCTTTTATTTTACTTTATTTTTATTTACTTTCTTCTTTTTATGGTAACTACAGACAGAGAAACTTTATTATATTGTATTTTTGATTTTATCTTACTTTTTTAAATTTCTTAATGGTGACTATAGACACAAAGACTGTTATTATTTTTTATTTTTTATTGTTTTTTATTTTAGTCATTCATTTTTATTTATCTTATTTATTTTTTATGCTAATTGATCTCACGTGCCCTCCTTTACGTGCTGCCGTCAACCACTTAAAAAAAAAAAATCCCTTTGTCCGGCACTCAGGGATCACGTACTCCCTCAGTGCTGGAGAGAGAGAGAGAGAGAGAGAGAGAGAGAGAGAGAGAGAGAGAGAGAGCAATACTCCCACTTTCAGGTACACATCTCTCACACTACGAACACCCTTCCCGATTCGTACCTATCCAGCATGGGGAAGGATCGATTCTAACTCACACTCACGTCGAGGGGAGGGTCCGTTCTTGCAGTGGGCATTGAATCCTCACACTTACAGATACAGTAATTTTAGTGGTGTGTTCTTATTGGCTTTCGTATCGTTTATAAAGACACCAACAGACTTTATATAATTATTTTTTTTACAGCAGTTGCAATAAATGGAGATTGTTCTAACCCGACAATTTGGAGAGGAGAACGACAGGAAGACGTAAAAAAAAAAAAAAAAAATCAGGAAATGAAGTTGAAGAAAAGGAAAGAAATATCGGAAAAACGAAGTAATCTTTAATAATGATAAAAAAACAAGGCACACAATAAAACAAAAACCAAAAGCAACAATAATATAGTTTGAAATAAATAATACCCAAGGACTATAGCATACCGGTACATGAAGGAAAATCCGTGGCCTAACAAATGAGGGTAATGTAATGCAGTGAGGCCAGGGTAGGATGGTAATGCATATGCCGCCTCAACCTTCTCACCCTTTCATAACAAGACCCGAATAAATAAATAATAAATAAATAAATAAATACATAAATAACGGAGGTCACCAGTGTAGATTCACGAGCATATCAGACAGATCATAACCCCTTCACTACCACATGTAACTGACATCAATAATAAATAAATAAATAAATAAATAAAAGGTCGTCACCGTATAGCGAAGGGGGGGGGGACGATGGAGACTGAAAATTTGCAAGAAGTAAATAATAAGGTCACCAACACATACCAGGGAGGCCAATGAACACTAGCCTACCTGACTCCTTTATTACGTGAGCTGAAGGGAAAAGCGAAATAAAGCTAAACTAGAGAGGCAACATTTATGCACAAACGCACGGCATCTCCCGGATTTTGCTTTTTACACGAAAATACAGAAATCTGTTTGTATATGTACCCTAACTCTACTGAAACGAATAAATCACATACCAAACAGGCTAGAGGGCCCGTAACTGCGTATGAAGCCAGTTTGTGGGGAGCGTGTCGGGAGGGAGGGGTGAGAAATGGGTATGGCGGTCAAAGAAATGGGTGTGGGGTCAAAGAAATGGGTGTGGGTTCAAAGACATGGGAGTGGGATCAAAGACATGGGAGTGGGGGTCAAAGAAATGGGCGGAATGAGCTGGAATTGTGACGTGGGTTGGGGAGAGAGAGGGGGGAGTATACCCTGTGAAAATGGGTGCTGCAGAATTAATCAACTGTGTGCAGAGAAGATTTATTTCGAGGCTCTTAATTTTTTTTTTAATAATATCAGAAACAGCATTAACATTAAAGCCAAACTTTGCTCTCATCTACCCTACATCTTGAGTAGTATTCTCGTTGATTTAAGACGCTCTGCAACATCTCTTCCTTGCCTTTTGTTAGTAGCAGTAGTAGCAGTAGTAGTAGTGGTAGTAGTAGCAGTAGTAGTAGTATTTACCTGGTACGTTAATCTATTCTTGCACATGTTATTTAATCAACGTCAGCATAAAATATTCATAACATCTATCTATCTATGGTAATTCATAACATCTATCTATCTATGGTAATTCATATCATCTATCTATCTACGGTAATTCATATCATCTATCTATCTACGGTAATTCATAACATCTATCTATCTACGGTATGCTCAGACGCCGTAATCCTGGCTGAAGCGACCACAAACGATCTGCCTCAATGTTACCCTGTCCTCCGCCATCAAGCTGCCCTTTCTCCAACGCACCACCACCGCTCATATAAATCTCCAACCCGCACCTCCTCATCCTCGGTATACCCCTCCCCCCTCTCCCTTTCCATCTCCCTCACATGCATTCTCGTAGTAAGGTAACACGCTGTCACAGTCAAACATAAATCGCTTAGGAAGAGCTGCTACGGCAAGACCATGACCTTTATACGACACAGGTAGTAAATAAATAAATAAATCTTCGTGTATGGAAGGAAGGGTGATGTGTGTGCCAGCTCAGCCTCACACTGTACTCAGGCAAAATAAATCGCTAAGGAAGAGGTGTTTGTGGATGGGAAGGGGTCAATGTAACGTAGGAAGGAAGGGTGGTGTGTTATGCCAGGTCAGTCCCACACCGTCCTCAGGGAAAACAAATCGCTCGCTCGGGAGGAGGTGTTTGTGTATAAGAGGGGGTCAATGTGATGCAGGAAGGGTGATGTGTTATGCATGCTCAACCCCACACCGTCCCCTGCATAACAACACCCATACCCTCAGTAAGAAAGGTGTGGAAAGGCTTGTACATGAGAATCCATTTTTCGAGAGCGTCTTGCCCAACCTTCAGAGAACAATGGCCTTAGCGAAGAACAAGGGGAGAATAATAATAATAATAATAATAATAATAATAATAATGGTAATAATAATAACAACAACAATAATAATAATAATAATAATAATAATAACCAACAACAACAACAACAATAAGACGAAGAAGAAGAAGAAAAAAAAAGAAGAAGAAGAAGAACAACAACAACAACAACAACAACAACAATAATAATAATAATAATAATAATAATAATAATAATAATCCATCTACCACATCCACCAGTCACCTTAAGCATACCAAGTAAAACACCAAACACCTCAAACAAGCTATTCATCAGTCATCATACTCAAACATCCACCAGGTAAAACAAACATCTACCCATTAACACACCCAAACATCTACCCATTAATACACCTAAACATCCTCCCATCAATACACGCAAACGTTCAACTATAATACACCTAAATATCCACAGCCAAGACATCCACCCACCCAAACACCCACAGCCAAAACATTCACCAATACACCCAAACACACACACACACACACACACACACACACACAGTCAATACACTCCTGAACAAATAATCCACAATGACCAACGTAAATATCCAGTTTTTATGAAGTGTTTAATGTACACCAAACCTGCCACTACAAGGCCAACGATAACGCACTGGCTGACTTCATACATTGTTGACTTTCACCATGAGACGTAATTCGCGAGCGTGTTTACTTTTACAGTCTATGTATGTTCTCTCTCTCTCTCTCTCTCTCTCTCTCTCTCTCATGGCCTTCATTACGAGACCTCCTTCATGAAGCTGTTAACCTCTACAGTCCGATGACGTATTTTGTGTTTTCTCTCTCTCTCCGTCTCTCTCTCTCTCTCTCTCTCTCTCTCTCTCTCTCTCTCTCTCTCTCTCTCTCTCCCTTGCTGCTCCGGACTTTTTTTTTTTACCTTAAGGAATACCTCTAGCACTTACAGAGATATGAAGGAAACCAAATCCCAAATCAACCTTTGCACTCAGAGAAGTGTTTAACCAGAAGGAAATCGTTTGGGAATAGAAAGAATAAAACTTCAGTATATCATCGAACTGAAAAGCTTATATCTCAGGCCTTTTTTATTCCAACTACTCAGACGATTTTCCTCGCCAATGGAAAGTGACCCCAAGTCTGAGGATTAACTAGAATCAAAATATCTGACGGTGGCAAAACACAGAAAATAAGCAAGTAAATAAATAAAACTTAAATAAAAACACATCGTCACACTGCAAGAATTAACCCAGTATAACCGCTGACCTTTTTTTTTTTTGTTGTTATCTGCAGTTGATTTTATGCAGGTTATGACAGGCACGTAGTTATCAAAAGACTAATGAACACCATGTCTAAATTCACTAGTTCGGAAAATGTCTCACAAGCTGAATATAATTGTTTCTTGGCGGCACTAAAAAAAATAAACACACCGCGACATAAACTCATGGGATATGTTTCTACACCTTTTGAAAAGGAGTCTCTAAAGCAGGCTGTTTGAAATCTTCTTCTGTTGGAAACAACAAGATATATACCTTTATTTGTATCTCTCTCTCTCTCTCTCTCTCTCTCTGTATGTACATTATATATATATATATATATATATATATATATATATATATATATATATATATATATATATATATATATATACCTACATACATACGGGATATCACCGTACGAAATCAATAAATAAATAATAAATAGTTACTTCACTGAAGGGATTGTATAAACCGCAAAAAAAAAAAAAAAATACTTAAAAACCCGTGCTAATCCCACCAGCGATAAAACCTCAACGACTTGGAGAACAAGACTAGCAACAACATGAATAATAAAAGAGAAAATTATCACGCTGTACCCTCCTTGAAGCTCTTAATGGCCCTAAATTTACTTTACACATTCGTTAAATCTTTCACTCGACATGGCACATAAATTAACCACTTCACCCCTAGTACGTCCTTTATATTTCATTCTTGCTGCTACCAAACAAGGTTTATATTAAGCACTGAAGGGTATCCTAATAGTACCTATGTTAAATAGGGCTGCGCCTAACCTCTCAAGTCGGGAAAATAAAACGTGTGAAAATAATAAGGCTATAATCAGAACTACGTGTTCGAGGTGAAGGGGTTAAGCTGGGTACCATCTGGTCCATCGGTGGCCAATGAGAGTAGCCACAGGACTGGGAAATGAAAAGGTACTGTAACATAATGAACCACTCAGTGTAAAAGTTGGCAGTGTGATAACAGAATGTCCCTAACACACACAGACGTACACACACACACACACACACACACACACACACACACACACACACACACACACACACCAAGGATGCATTGATACAAATAAATTAATTTAAACAGATATAATTCAGACAAGATATAAACAGTGGTTCAATCGTATGATTGCGTCATCTGCATGGAGGTCACAATTAAATACAGTATTATCAGTCTGGATAATTGATATACCCAATACCCTTATAATAAACTAATAAATCCTTATCTATCTATCTATCTGTCTATTTATATATATAGATAGATAGATGGATAGACAGATAGACAGATACATACATACATACATACATACATATATAGATAGATAAAGATAGATAGATAAATAGGTATAGATATATATATATGATAGATAGATAGATAGATAGGTAGATAGATAGATGGATAGACAGATACATACATACATACATACAGTACAAATATATAGATATAGAGAGATAGATAAATAGGTAGAAATATAGATATAGATATATACAGTACATGTGTGTGTGTGTGTGTGTGTGTGTGTGTGTGTGTGTGTGTGTGTGTGTGTGTGTGTGTGTGTGTGTGTGTAAGAGTTATGAGGTCCTGGGAGAAACTAATGTGACATTTTTTCTCAACAAATGCATTTGCTGGTTGCTGCAATAAAATCTTAACTTATATTCTTGAGCATATTTCTATAACATGTGCAAAAATTTAATAGCCAACAAACAAAAGTTGGTCAATAATTCAAATTCACATAAAATTATTCCAAGGACCGTGGAAATGATAATAAAAATCGTATTTCAATCGAAATATTCTTAATTAAATACTTCCTCAGTAAGTTCCTTCACAAAGGTTACTTTACCGCACTCTTGCCGACACAAAGCCATTTTATGCACATCTGGGTAAACGTCTCGTCTTGGAGGACTCAGCAACGGTCTCAAATTAACCCTTATCCATGGCGCCATCTTATTTGCATGCCGACCAACACCTCACAAATCTCTTCAGCTGATGGGAGACGCAAAATACGTGAAAGAGTCAAGAAGCAAAGAGATCCTCACAACAAAACTCTGACAACACTTTCAAATGACGTGTTTACCCCCACAAACAATAAAACCAACAGAACCGGGAGAGCAAGATAAGCAATAAAAGTAATAAACAAAATAGCATGTCATGATGTACCCACACTTGCAACGACTGTGAGCTCAACTTTAATCTTTTTTGGATGTGACAAGCTTAGTGACATCTGGTCTATTCATATTATGCAGTCAATTAACGTGAACTGGAAAGGGATTGGAAAAAAGACCTCAGTATAAAGAGCTGATATTTTGATTAGTGAATTTCTCTTAGTGGACGTATGCACGCAAATAATCTCTCTCTCTCTCTCTCTCTCTCTCTCTCTCTCTCTCTCTCACACACACACACACACACACACACACACACACACACAAAGAACCAACACGTGCTCTTTGTGGCATAATATTTATTGTACACATATCCAAGGCCAAGGGAGGTATTCTCGTCAGATTAGGACGCTTTCTAACACCTCTTCCAAATTACAGGTTTTATCAATCATTATTAAAACTTCCCGCATCACCGTGGAAAGTTTTATTATTAGTCATTATCATCATTATTATTACCTATTTTAAAATTGCGATATTTCAAAGGCTATATGGCCTAAAGCCTTCAAACTTGATCAGATTAGTAGGACAGCTGTCTGCTTCTTTTGGACAAATATGGTGTGGCAATCCGTCAACCGGATCTCCGGATATTATCTGGAACACAGAAAAGTGAGTCAGCCGAGCTATTTCAAGAACCGCTTAAGCTAGGATGCTGAAATTTTACTACGTTATAGCCTTAAGAGGGAGGCACTGCGGAAAGGAGTATGGTTCCAATCGGTTCATTATCTCTGAGATCGCCTTGGGTCAAAAATTAGAACTTCGGATATTCTAGATGTCACCTAATTTTTCATGAAGGATTAAAACTAGACCCACCAAGTTTGTTGGACATATAGACTGTGATGACCTAAGGTGACATGCACAGGATCAGTGACCTTGAACTCAAGGTCCCTTTATAGCTCGGCTTACAGTAGGCAATGACCATGGGAAGTTTTTCTTTGTCAAAATTGTTCTTGGACAATTTTATGGTGTTCTAGTTATTACTATTATTATTATTATTATTATTATTACTATTATTATTATTATATATTATTATTACCACTGTTACTATTATTATTATTATTATTATTATTATTATTATTATTATTACCACTGTTATTATTATTATTATTATTATTATTATTATTATTATTATTGTTATAATCATTAGTAGTAGTAGTAGTTGTAGTAGTATTAGAGGTTCTACCTATTACACATTAACCCTCTCATGACCACACCAACTTTGCTAGATTTGTTACAAGTAGGAGTGAGACCCAGAAGTCTCAGTGTTCATACCATCTGCAGTAATTCTTTCACCTTTGTCTCAATTCCACTACTTAATCTAGCCCCAGACGGTTTAATTCAGCTACTGTGAGTCATATGAGTCTCAGCATTCCTTATCTCCTTTATATAACTGATTTAGTTGCAACAGGGTTACTTTTTACATACATAAATGAATATAGAAGTTACCGTTGCGTGATATGCAAAAAAAAAAAAAAAAAAAAAACTAGCAAGGAAGAAGTGTTCGAGAAATTCCTTAGCTGAACTTGAGAGAGAGAGAGAGACAGACAGACAGACAGAGGGGGAGGGGAGGGGAAGCACTGAGCCGTATTCTAGTCGACGAAACCCCTTCAGCCCGAGGACCTGCCTTTCATTTTAATCTTACTAGCTTCACACTATTCTCTTTACCTCATGAGAACATAAACAAAGTGAAAATTTATACACAGATCTCCCAAACACCTTTACTATAGCACATTTAACCTCTCTCTCTTTCTCTCTCTCTCTCTTTCTCTCTCTCTCTCTGTGTCGGAGAAATCATTTGGATTCTGGTGTACTCAAGGCAAAATGTTCCCTCAATTGGCTGAGAGATTCCTGGAAACTCCCATGCAATTTTCAACCACACACATACATTACAGTTTTCCAAGAACCGATTCCTGCGATTCTGATATGCTACCACGAAATGAGTTCTCGGATTTGGGCACCGATTTCCCAGTAGCGATTTCACCACCATTACAGAAGGTTGAGAGCGAGTGAGCTGCCGAACACTGCCACTGACGGGTGTTACGCGTTGGTGGAATCGGTCAAATAATCGAATTGAAGAGAGAAAAATCGATTCTGGAATTGTAAATACTGTGTTATGATCGGCATTAGTGTCGGTTTTAACTGTGATAAAGAGGTGTTTAGTATGTCAGAGTTATATATCTATCTATCTATCTATAGCCCGACGCCCTAATCCCGCAAAGGGTGGCCGCAGACAAAACGCCTCCAAGTCACTCTGTCACCCACCATTTGACTCCCCTCCCCCCAACTCACCCCCCCCTCCCTCATATACCTCTCAACTCCATCCCTCCACCTCATCCTCGGTCTACCCCTCCCTCTCCCTCCCTCCACCTCACCTACATACACCCTCTTAGTCAGTCTTTCATTCTCCATTCTCTCCACATGTCCAAACCACCTCAGTGTATTTCTCCTAATCTTTTCAACCACATCCACATCTACCCCACAACGTTCCTTCACTTCTTCATCCGTCAACCTGTCCCTCCACGTCACTCTATATATATATCTAAAATATCTAAAAAAAAAAAAAAAATGAAGATTATTATATTTTTGTTTTTAGCAACTATTTATTTTACCTACTCAGAAACTAAAGAATAAACAACATTCTTTAGCTTCTTGTGCTGTCAATCTTTCACTGTAACTTATTTTATAACTATGGTATCAGGGGGTAGGGTGTTCACTTAGCTGATTGGCCTGCTATTACCAACTTTATTTTCTTACTCTAAATAATCAGCTTTGGAACAGATTTTAGCGATTCCAATGGCACTGAGAATCAAAGCCGTCGAATCTGATTGTATCGATTCTTGTTCAGCCCTGACAGACATCCGCACATCAGATGAACCACCATACACAGGTTGGGTACGAGTGGTGACGTGTGTGACCCACTTTTCTGAAATTCTAAGTGTTATGAACCCTGTTGTGTAGTGTGGTACAGTGAGGATCTGTCCCTTCTCCCCATGGGGCTGTGATACGAGTAAATGTGTGTGTGTGTGTGTGTGTGTGTGTGTGTGTGTGTGTGTGTGTGTGTGTGTGTGTGTGTGTGTGTGTGTGTGTGTGTGTGTGTGTGTGTGTGTGTGTGTGTGTGTGTGTGTGTGTGTGTGTGTGTGTGTGTGTGTGTGTGTGTGTGTGTGTGTGTGTGTGTGTGTGTGTGTGTGTGTGTGTTCTTACCTACCTAATTGTATCTTTACAGGAATGAGTCAAGCTCGTATTGTCCCGTGTCTTAGACCATATTTATCGTACATATCCTTAAATTTGTGAAATGTTTTGGCACACACTATTTCATTCGGTAGTGCATTCCATTGATCAATTGCTCTGTTTGGGAAACTGAATTTCCTTACGTCTTTATCACCTCTCTTCTTATGCAGTTTTTTGCAGTGTCCTCTTGCTCATGCTTCTCCATATGTTAAGTAATCATTTATGTCTATTTTCTCCTTTCCTGATATGCACTTATATAGCATTATCATGTCACCGCTTTTCCTTCTCTCCTGTAGTGTTGGTAGATTCAGTTTATTTAGTCTTTCTTCGTAGCTTAGGTCCCTTAAGCATGGTATCCATCTTGTAGTGGCCCTTTGAACTTTTTCAATCTTGTCTATATGCTTTTTGAGATGAGGACTCCAGACTATTGATGCATATTCCAGAGTTGGTCTAATGAATGATGTTATTATCCTTCTTAGCATGTCTTCATTTATGTATGTGAATGCTATTCTCATATTTGCAAGCAGTGTATACATGTTCCGTACCTTCTTGCTGATGTGGTCAGCCGGAGATAGTCTGTTATTGATAATCACACCTAGGTCTTTCTCTCTTTCTGATGTGTATAGGGTTTTATTTCCTAACTTATAATCCCAATCAGGTCTTTTTCCACTTTTACCAAACTTGATTACATGACACTTGTCCACATTGAATTCCATTTGCCATGTACTACTCCATTCATGAAGTTTATTTAAATCTTCTTGTAGCTCCCTACAAGAGTCTGTGCTAGTAATTCTCCTTTGTATTTTTGCATCATCTGCAAACATATTCAGATAGCTCTCATTTCCAGTGTTACTGTTTATATCATTTATGTACACTAGAAACATGATTGGTGCCAGCACCGAACCCTGTGGTACTCCACTAGTCACTTCTTTCCATGATGAGTAGTTTCCTCTTAGTACTGTCCTCATTTCTCTTTTTATGAGAAAGTCTTGCATCCAACAAAACAGTTTGCCTCGAATTCTTCCTTGATGGTACAGCTTCCATAAAAGTCTTTGGTGTGGTACTGTGTCAAAAGCTTTCTTGAAATCTAAATAGATACTGTCCACCCATCCTTCCCTTTCCTGTATTGTGTTTGTTACTCTGTCATAGTAGCTCAACAGATTAGTAACACATGATTTTCCTTTTCTGAAACCAAACTGTCTTTCTGTTATCATACTGTGTTCTTCTAGATGATTTACCCAGGCTTTTCTTATAAGTTTTTCTAATACCTTGCTTACAACACTGGTCAGTGATACTGGTCGGTAGTTGAGAGGATTTTGTCTATTTCCTTTCTTGAATAAGGGGACTATATTTGCTTTTTTCCAAATATCAGGTAGTTTCCCTTGACTCAAGGATTTCTTGAAAATTAAAAATAATGGTTTACTTAACTCCTTTGCACATTCTCGTAACACCCAACATGAAATATCATCAGGACCACTTGCTTTTCCTCTGTCTAATCTACTTAACTCCTCCTGTATTACTTTTTCTGCTATTTGTATATCTGGTAGTATGTGTGGACATGCATGTTCCACATAGTCCCTCTCAAAATTTTTTTCTTCTGTAAAAACTAATTGAAAATTCTTATTTAGTGCTTCACAAATATCTTTCTCTTGTGTATAAGTGATTCCCTCGTCCGTGATGGATTGTATTTTATCTTTTACTTTGGTTTTGCTTCTGATATAGCTGTAAAACAGCTTTGGTTGATCACTACTTTTATTTATTATATCCTCCTCAAACTGTTTTTGGGCTTCCCTCCTTATTCTTGTATAGTCGTTTCTTGCCTGTTTGTAATTATTATACGCCCTTTCATTATTGTGTCTTCTGTATCTAGTCCACAACAAATCTCTTCTTCTGTATTGAACCATTTCTGTATTTTCTTATCTGCTTCTTTGTGCTGTGGGATGTACTTCTGGACTCCTATTTCATAAAATTCACAAAATTTTTTATATACAGCATTTAAATCTTGTCCTCTAAGCTCATTTTCCCGATCAACTTCTAAGAAATACTTCTTTAGGTCTTGATAATTTCCCTTTTTATAGTTTAGTCTCTTTTTGTAACTGTCATTGCTGTTTACTATGTCATATGCTATCCTGAAGTTATAATTTTGTACTGCATGATCGCTTTTGCCGAGTGGAGGGTGATATATTAAACTGTCAATGTCATTTTCTTGCCTAGTAAATATTTGATCTAGCACTGAAGGTACATCAAGTCCTCTTTTTCTAGTGGTTTCCCTCACATGTTGCGTTAAGAAAAGCTCTTGTACGAGATCCAGGAGCTTTTGGTCCCAACAGCTTTCTTGGCTATTTATATCTAGAGTATTCCAATTTATATTTGTATTGAAATCCCCAGTTAGTATAATTCTTTCCGATTTCTCTTCCATTTTATGTAGCAAGGATCTTATACTCTGAATTGTACTCTCTGCCAGGTCCTCATATTCGTCTCTTTCCCATGTGTTTGATATGGGTGGCATATACAAATTGGCTACAATTACTTTACCTTCAGATGTGTCGATCTCTACTGCAATCAGTTCTACTTGTGATGGTATATCTAGGTTTATTTCCTTGACTTTTAGATTTTTCTTAGTTAATATTATAATTCCTCCTCCTTTTTTTAAATTTCTGTCTCTTCTCCATATATTGTATTCCTCTAAGTTTAGTATGTCATTGGATATCCTTGGTGTTATTTTTGTCTCAGTTAGGCATATTATTTGTGGTTCATTTTCTCTGACATAATCATTCATCTCTAGTAATTTAGATACCATTCCATCCACATTTGAGTACATCAACTTTGTCATCTTGTTTATATACTTGTCATGACATGGTTCTACTAACTTCCTCCTTTTTCTTCCATCCTGTTTGTGTACCACTTTCGTACCTGCAATCCTATTACTTTGTAAAAAAAAATTCTTCTTGTCCTCTTCTGATCTTCCCTCATTTTTTGTTTTTGCTTCCTCCCTTTTCTCTTTCAGTAATTCCAGTTCCTCTTGTTTTAGGCATCTTTTTATCCATACATTTTTGAACTCCTCTTTTTCCATAAGATTCTTTGCATTTTTTAGTATCTCTTCCACAGTGTTTACACTCTGGAAAGTCACCTTTAGAGGTCTTGTCTTGCTTTTCTCGTATTTCCCTAACCTTTTGTGTTCCTCTATGTCTTTACTACAGATTTCCTCTGATACTTCTTTCAGTAAGCTCATTACATTTGCCATCTCCTTTTTGTCTCTAGTGATTTTGTTTTTAATTTCTTCCTCTTCTATACCAGTGATTACTATTGATTTATTTATTTCTACTGAATCTCTGACTAACTTTGGATTGTTTTGGATTATTCTTTTTTACTTCCTTTTTAATGTGTGTGTGTGTGTGTGTGTGTGTGTGTGTGTGTGTGTGTGTGTGTGTGTGTGTGTGTGTGTGTGTGTGTGTGTGTGTGTGTGTGTGTGTGTGTGTGTGTGTGTGTGTGTGTGTGTGTGTGTGTGTGTGTGTGTGTGTGTGGATGAGCAAATTGAGAGTGTGTCGTTCTGTCTCGGCTACCTCCCTTGTTTTGGGGGAAGCTGCCTAGGTGTATGGACAGATAGATCAACCCTGTCGACCAAAAGCAAGACTAAAAGTGACACAGAGCCATAAACTGATGTCTCTGCGTGGCTGGCTGTATTACTGGATAAAATGAAACACGTACTAAATACATCCCTAAGCAGTTTCAACTCCATTTGTGATTTTGCTTTTGAAAATAAACTCTTTAAAATCTACGACCTCCTTGAGATGACGAGGGGTTTGAGAAACTGTTTTGAGAATGCAGGGGGTATGAGTACGAAAAAATAATAAATAAATAAATAAAACTCACTTGGCATGTTATACTTTATTCTTGCTACTACCAAACCATTAACTTGAGGGATTATTATTATTATTATTATTATTATTATTATTATTGTTGTTGTTGTTGTTGTTGTTGTTGTTATTTTGAAGTGAGGTCTGCTGTAGCCATCATTACCCCTCCATTAACCCCTTCACTCCGATGATATATTCTGCACCGTAATGCTGCTATCCCCACAAGAGTTTACTTCGACGAGGGGAGATTTCGTACTAAAGGGGTTAAATACGGTCTACATTAACTCCTTTCACTACTACAGGTCTGTCCTAAGCTTAATAAAAATCGTCTATAATTAAACTCTTTTTACTCAAGCTTGACAAAAAATTATACTCCTTTTACTCTAACTTGCCCTAAAATTATACTCTTTTTATATTCTATTTACTCTAACTTAATGTCCAATATTACTCTTTTTGCTCTAACTTGGCCTAAAATTATGCTCCTTATATACTTTGTTTACTTTAACTTGGCCTAAAATTATACCCTTTTTACTCTAACTTGGCCTAAAATTACCATCTCTCCATCCTGAATGCCGATGTATAAGAACAGATTAACCCTAAAATATGATGCTAGTCACAAGAAAGTGCTAGGGGAAGGATGAAGAGCCGTAGCGCAGTCTTTCTCTTCCACTAATCCACATGAAATAAGCTACAGAAGGGCGAAAATCTGGACCAGCTTAAGATGAAAGAACTACATAATTTGGACCAGGTTAAGGTGAAAGAACTACATAATTTAGACCAGGTAAAGGTGAAAGAACTACATAATCTGGGCCAGGTTAAGGTGAAAGAACTACATAATTTAGACCAGGTAAAGGTGAAAGAACTACATAATCTGGACCAGGTTAAGTAGAAAGAACTATTTAGACCAGGTAAAGGTAAAAGAACTATTTAGACCAGGTAATGGTAAAAGAACTATTTAGACCACGTAAAGGTTAAAGAACTATTAAGGTGTCTGGACCAAGGGAGGGTGTATCTGGCTGAAGTACTACATAAAGGAATCGCACATCTGTCTGTACGCAATGCTGGCTACTTAAGATAAACAGAGAAATTATAAGATGTACTCCAGTTATAAAGAACATGCCGTATTGCTCTTATGACCCGCCCTCATAGCAGAGAATAAATGAAGCCTGGTGTTAACTGAAATGAAGTAACAAATTTATCCTAACCACTGACAGGGTTTATGGTACTGGTATTAATCTTTTGAACTGAATAAATATAACATAAAAAAGAACCGAACACGCGTGGTATACAATATAAATCGCTAAGGAAGAGGTGATAAGTCTCTTCAGCTAGCGACAGTACCACCCCAAGAGGACCCAGAACTTAAACTCTCAACCTCTTCAATCCGCGTTTGAGAGGGATGCCTTCTCGCGGTGGCGCCCACGCAACCGGACGGGGGGCCTGCCTGGATGCACAAACGTCCCTCATCTCCACTTCTCTACTTCGAGAAAGGAGGATGGTGATTTGGAGCTGTAGTTTCCCCCGGGTCTCTGGGTTCACGTCCACAAAAGCCTGGGGTTACAACAAAACAACAACAATTACTACTACCACTACCACTACCTACTACAACTACTACTACTACTACTACTACTACCATCACTACCACCACCACCACCACCACCACCACCACTACTACTACTACTACAGTTATTACTACAGCTACATTTTATTACAAGTATTTTTCAGTCGGCACTTGCCCCCTTCACATTCGTTCATTGAAAGGGTACAGCAGGGAAGAAAGGTTGCTGGTTCCTTGAAAGCAGTGATAAGAAACAGGGAAGTGAGCATGGAAGTGAAAAAGTTACTACATGACAGTATTGTGATACCAACTCTAACGTACGGAAGTGAAGCTTGGACATTGTTGGAAGGACACAAGTCAAGAGTGAGAGCAGTGGAAATGAGTTATTTAAGAGGAGCCTGTGGAGTCACGTGGAGAGACAGGCTGACGAATGAGGATATAAAGGAGCGTTGTGGTGTGGATGTGGATGTGATAGGAAGCGTTATGAGGAACACACTGAGGTGGTTTGGCCATGTGAAGAGGATGGAGGGTGAACGACTGACGAAGAGAGTGTATGTGAGTGAGGTGGAGGGGGGAAGAGGGAGGGGGAGGCCGAGGATGAGATGGAGGGATGGGGTGGAGAGGTATATGAGAGAGGGGGGTGTGAGTTGGGAGCAGGGCAGTGAAATGGCGGGGGACAGGGCGACTTGGAGGCGATTTGTTTGTGGCCACCCCAAACGGGATTGAGGCGTCTGGCAATAGACAGATAGATAGATAGCTCAGGAGACATCGTTATATGTGTACCTCTCCTGCGAAAAAAAAAAAAAAATCGTCCTTAAGCTCAGATAATTCGCGAGGAGATACCAAAAAATAAAATGAAAAAGAAGAAAAACCCAATGAAATATATGAGTTAACTTCTTCATACCGAGAACTTCTCTCTCTCTCTCTCTCTCTCTCTCTCTCTCTCTCTCTCTCTCTCTCTCTCTCTCTCTCTCTCTCTCCATTACGATGATGGGGCGCATTATAACCGGTTTGATATCATCTCACAGAACTGGTCCAATCACTGGCCTCGAATACTAAGCTGTGGTTGCGTCTCCTTGGTTATTGGTCAATTTGTTTTCAGCTGGCTGATGTAGGCCACTCCCACAACTTAAATACCATGTCGTTAAGAGGTCAGAATGAGTCTCCTTGGTTGCTAGTTAAATCTACCTTCCAGTCACCTGAACTGAAAAGGAGTAGGTGTGCTCGTCAGAAAAGAGTAAACATACTATATTCAAATTTGTCCCTCCATCTGACCACACTATACTCATTTTTTTTTTTTTTTTCGAGGCGATGATGCACTTGACAGGTTGATGATGACTGGCTGAATGCAACATTACTTCATAATCTCTTTACCTGTTAGCATTAATAATTAACAACACATATCTGAGGGGGAAATTTGGGTTAGTAAATGTTATTCGGACATGTTGCATTCTGCCAATCATCACATACCTGTCAAGTGCATCTTCGCCTCGAGAAAAAAAAAAAAAAAAAAAAAAAAAAAAAGGAGTGTAGGCCATCAACTAAGCTAAAATAAATAAATAAATAAAATAAATAAATGACTATAATAAAGAGAAAAAGTTAGTTCTTTTTTTTTTTCAAACAAACTGGCTATACATTGTACTTCATTCTTGCTACCTCCAGAAGAGTTTGCTGAATTCAGCGAGGACACTTTGCTGTTAAGCGGTTACCGAAAGCTAGATCTATTCTCTCTAGTCCGAAGTCCCCTCTAAACATCCAATTAACCCCATCAGACCGATGACCTGTTCTTCAACCTATTCTTACTTCCGCCAGACGATTTCCTTCAGCTTTAGAGAGCCGCCTAGACCCTGACCTTTGACCTGTTGTTCTGGAAATTGCACAACTTTTACCCTTGGCTAACCTTGAAGAGCTGAATCTTTGCTTCGTATTCTCGTTCGTTAAGGAAGCTCCCTAACGCTTCTTCCCTTGCAATTTATTATTGGATGTGGTTGGTTCATGTCGTTTTGTACGCTGTTTATGTACGCTATGGCCATACTGGAAGGATTCATGCAACAAAGAATAGGACAGTATTGTTTAACACGCAAAATAAATCACCTGGCTCTCTCTCTCTCTCTCTCTCTCTCTCTCTCTCTCTCTCTCTCTCTCTCTCTCTCTTTCAGGAAGTTGAGAAAAAGTGTGGGAAAAGGGAACAACATGGTTGCATTTGTAGTAGCAAATAAAAAAAATAAAAACATAAAAATTAAGGCTAAAGGCCGCACTCTCTGTGGCTCTGGAGATTTCGTAACACCTTTTTTTAGTGATTTATTCTAGCTATTACATTTCAACATTCTCTTCTGTGTTATTTAGCAAGACCATAATTGCTTGAAGAACATATCCACACCACACTGAGCAGTACTGTCTTTCTACCTACTTCATTTAGAGAGAGAGAGAGAGAGAGAGAGAGAGAGAGGTCTAAGCTTCACCCTCCACTAATAATCACACAGGCCTCAGATAATTCTCCCTGACATTTATAGCAAATCCTTCTAATTAACTAACTTATAAAACGACAGAGGCGGGTCTAAGTAGTTTTCCTATGTGGTTAAGTTTCTCATCATCGCCTTGTAAACAGGGAACAAACTTTAACAAATGGGTAAGAAAGTTATCTCTAAATTACGTGTCTATTTTTAAGTCTTAAGAGGACAAGCCACTTCTAGATTGCATATAACTGTGTGATGGTGGAGAGAGAATTAAGCTGATGTGATTTCTGCCGCTTTAAATGAGCTGCCTGGGACCAAAATACCTACTCATGGACGATGGATGCATCATAGGAATATCTTCACATATTTTTCTCTCTGCGGTGAAATGCAACGTTGTATGTTCAGCATTGGCTATTCCTTCATCAACATCATGATCATCACCAATCATCATCATCTCCTCCTCCTCCTCATCATCATCATCATCATCATCTCCTCCCTCAGCATCATCATCATCACCACCAGTCATTATCATCATCTTCTGCTTTTAGTCATCATCTCATCTTCAGCAACATCACCACCAACCATCATCATCACCAATCATCATCATCATCTCCTGCTCCTCATCATCATCTCTTAAGCAACATCATCGCCACCAACCATAATCATCGCCAATCATCATCATCATCTCCTCCTCCTCATCCTTATCCTCATCATTATCCTCATCTTTACCTACAATTTTCCACCTAATGATGTAGTGAGGTAGGATACACAAAACAAGGAAACTGAGGGTACCATACAAAAGAAAAAATCATCAAACCTGCCCAGTGAACAGAGCTACACATTCATTCACGTACCATATAAGCTCCTGGAATCCTGGCTTCATCTAACATGCCTGACTAATTGTATACTTTTTCCTTTATTTATACATTTTTCTTGTATTTTTCTTCATAAACGGCCTTCAAAAACGCCTGACAGAAAATCAATTTTTTTTTTCCACGGGTTTATTTATTACATTAACTGGGGCTTATTCTGGTTAATTATAGTCAGTTTGTTTTCATCTGAGAGAACTGGGCCACTGCCATAATTTAAGGACTGTCGTGGATGCGTGGAACTCAATGAGCCTGAGTTATACGGGTAGGGATGAGTCTCCTTGGTTACTATTCATCATCTTAGCCAACAACGAAGCTGAGGAGGAGTTAGGGATCATTATCAAGAGAAACAGGTGCTTCTGGGTGACTGGCTATTCTCCATGCCCGTCAAGTTGTCCATAAAACAGCAACCTGGAAGTCATCACCCGGGGTTAACCGTGGATTTTACGACAGAAAATGACTATACTTACTGTATGACACATATTTTATAATGAGGAAGACAATTACTTTAGCCAATTAGAAGACATTGTCAGGTGTGAATCTACGGACAAGTTGGTTAGCGAGGGGTAATGGACCTCTTCCTAATTTCTTGATTTCGGTATAAGGCATATATATATATATACTGTATATATTTTCATTCATTCATTGCCAGACGCCATGTATCCCACACGGGGTGGCCAAGGGCTTAGAGTTAATTGTTTTACAGGGAGGGGCACTAATCCTCCACCAACCCCACTTGACACGTAGGGAAGCCAACAGCACCTGGGTGTTCCCAGGCGGTCACCCATCCAAGTACTAACCAGACCCAACGTTGCTTAACTTCGCTGATCGGACGGGAAGCGGTGTGTATATATATATATATATATATATTTTATGTGTCCGACTCTGGACAAAGGCTTCAGGGCCTATATCTTGCGGGCAGTAGCCTATCCCAAGGCCCAGTAGTCCTCCTACACCTCCACATGTCACCACCGTCCATATTGAATACATGCTAGGGCTATCTCATACAGGACTGGTGTATTGGTATTAGCGGGGGTATTTTTACGACATGTCGGCGGGTCATCTGGTAGATCAGGAAAGTCTGCTTTTTATGAAATTCAAATCCTTAAACTGTCCCCTGCCCCAGCCAGGATTCGAACCTGGGTCCATCAGGACTGCAAGCCGCCTCTCAACCGATTCAGTCACCGCCTCCCCCATATATATATATATATATATATATATATATATATATATATATATATATATATATATATATATATATATATGAGAGAGAGAGAGAGAGAGAGAGAGAGAGTGAGTTTGATGGTTCTTTTTGAAGTCCTTCAGGACTAAGAATCTCATGAAAAAAAAAAAAGCCAGATCCTAATTAGAACGACTTGAAAATATCGCCATCATCGTACAAGAGAAAACCATTAAAAATAAAGTTTTTTTTTTTCCCCTTGAAGGGGATGGGTGACGATTAAGGTGTGAGTCCATTAGGGGAGATGGGCAAAATCTGTGTGTGTGTGTGTGTGTGTGTGTGTGTGTGTGTGTGTGTGGTGAATGGAGCGATCCTGGCCAGAGGCGAGACGCAAGGCATTATGTATAGGAGGGTCGGTAGAAAAAAAAAAAAAAGGGGGGGGGAACTAAATAACACTTTAAAAATACTAGGACATGGTGGTGGCTGGTGAGGTAGGGCGGGGGTATGAGGGTGAACAGTGTGAGGATAGACTATAGGAGGTGCGAGGAGTAATATCAAGGAATTTCTCCAAGAAGAAGAAGAAGAAGAAGATGAAGAAGCTGCAGAAGAAGAAGAAGAAGATGCAGAAGAAGAAGAAGAAGAAGAAGAAGAAGAAGAAGGAGGAGGAGGAGGAGGAGGAGGAGGAGGAGGAAGAGAACAAAAAAGAAGAAGAGGAAGAAACTAACCAATCTTCTTTTAACCCCTTCAGTCCGGAAACGTATATCTTAACTTATTCTTACCACTTCCAGACGATTTTCCTCAGCTCAGGACACACCCCAAGTAATGAAGAGGGTGACGATGGCTGTACTTAACCCTCCAGCTGGAAAATTTTATGCTAAGGTGAGGAAAATTGTCAGGAGATAGAGGGAAGAAAAATCAAATTGGTCACCGGACTGAAGTGGATAATATTTCGTAACGGTGCTGGTCTCTCTCTCTCTCTCTCTCTCTCTCTCTCTCTCTCTCTCTCTCTCTCCTTGAACGGCTGGGGTGGTAAGGCTATAAAGACTGGGGTGGGCAGACGGGAGTGGGCATCAACGGTCGTACGGATAAGATTTATGGGGTAGAGCTAATTTACTTAACCCTAGCAAGGCAGGTACACAATATTCATGGGTCGTACTTCTCCGTAGCATCTTTTCCTCAACGATTTATTGTCCTTTCATTCTCTAGTTTCAACTCAATATCATGTTGGAGAGAGGGGGCAATTTTAGGTCAAGTTAAAGTGTTGAGAGTAGCGCTAAGAATAAAAACCTTTCGCTATTTCAGCATCGTGAGCTGTGTTTACTGTTTTTATTTTATTTTACGGCAATCCTAACCTACCTTAACCCAACCTAGCGCTAACAGATTAAACTAACCAAGACTAACCCAGCACAAACACCTCCTAACTTAACCTAACCAAGCAGTAACAAAATAAACTAACCCACTGACCCAACCCAACACTAACAGACTAACTTACAACCCAGCCCATGACTAACAGACGACACTAGCCTCAATCCTAACTACCTAACACAGCCTAACAACGTAACCAAAAAACCAGCTGCCTAAACTAACCCAACACTAGAAGACTAACCTAATCTAACTTAACCAAACCCAAACAAAGCAAACCTGACCTAGCCTAACCATACCTAAACCAAACAATCGAACAACCTAACTTTTCTCAACCAAGCTAAGATGAATACCGAAATGAAAAGTACTTAAAGACAATATTATTCCTCTCAATTCTCATCTATGGTGCCTTATTTATGGTTGAAATAGGCTCAGATCCTTTAAAAAGATAGGCTCCTTATAATTGATGCTGTTCTGTGGGCTATATCTTATCCTCTCTCTCTCTCTCTCTCTCTCTCTCTCTCTCTCTCTCTCTCTCTCTCTCTCTCTCTCTCTCTCTCTCTCTCTCTGTGCGTGTGTGTGGTTGGTTTGTGTACGCCCCTTCACTAGTTTTTTTCATTAACTCCCTTCAATCCGAGGACGTCTTATTATAATTCATTCCTGCTACATCCAGACGATTTTGATAAGCTTAGGAAATATTTATCCAAAGCTGAATAAAATCGTCTGAAAATAACAAGAACTATCCATCCATCCATCATCCAATCCTACATTGCCCCATGAGGAGCATAGGAGCCCTGGGCTAGGCAGTTGGTCCCGACATTTATGATAAGACTGACCAGCCTCACTCATCCCTGAGTGGCATTACATGAGCAATCAACCCCAACCATCCCTTGGATATAAGCCTTCACCGGCTCAATCCAATTAGAGTGCAATAATTACCCACTAAATCACCAGGCGCCAAAATTTGGTTAAATGGTTACCACCCAGCACAGTAAATGGTTTCCTGGTGTACAGGAAACCATTTGGCTTGTCACTCAGTGTAAAGTCACCCACAGGCAGAAGGAAGAGGAATGAATGAAGGAAAGAAAGACAGAAGAGGGAGTGTAAAGTCACCCGTAGGCAGAAGGACAAGGAAAGAATGAAGGAAAGAAAGACAGAAGAGGGTGGAAGGAAAGAAAGATCGAGGAGAGGAAAGGGCAGACACCCGACAGCAGCACTACATCGAGTGAGTCGATGGTGAGCGCCCCCACCTACAACAAGAACTGAATAAAACAATATATTCGATTATTCAAAGGGCAAAAAAAAAAAAAAAGGAAAACAATGAAAAGAAAAAGAAAGAGAAAAGGAAAAGCAAAATTGATCAGGGAAGTACAGTTAGGGACAGACGCTGGAGAGGGACGCCTTCATCCGGACGCGCTTATATGGCCAGGTGGAGGAGCTGAATGATACAAACCTCCCCCAGTCCCCTCCCTCAACCCCCTCCCTATCCACAGAGGGGAGGATGGCGTGCAGTGAGTCGGGGTCGAGTTCGAATGGGTCTGCGGTTGCAATTACGACCAAAGCCAGAGACAAAAGTTGATCCACATTTCTCCTGCGTCCACGTCACACCTACAGCGCGTCCGTCACCTTCCTTCACATTAAAAAGAATCATGTGGGTTACGGACAGAGAAATTTACCTCGCCTCTCTCGCTTTAGGAGTACTAGCCACCGGAGGAGAGTGAGAAACAAATGGGGTGATGTGGCTGAAGGACTTTTGGCCATGACTGTACCTTGCCCAGCTTCAGTTCCAAGAATTCTGCACCACTGGGTCCAGACAAAAAAAAAAAAAAAAAAAAAAAAAGGATGCGAGGACCATTATATAACCCCTAAAATCGGCTGACGCCATTTTTTTGAGTTATTACAGTTAATGTCAGATCTCTCTCTCTCTCTCTCTCTCTCTCTCTCTCTCTCTCTCTCTCTCTCTCTCTCTCTCTCTCAAGTCTGAAAATATTCCCTGCAGTTCAGAAGTCTGTCTAGATTCTAGAGTGAATCAACTCGTCCTGATATAAACAGGTGTAACAACATGCCATCGGGCTGAAGAGATACAAGGGTGGAAAAAAAAATACTACGGTGATCAGTGGAAGAGGTGGACGATGGAAGGACAGAGGAGTGAGAGGAGAGGAGAGGAGAGGAGGAAAATGGAGAGAAGAGGAGAGAAGAGAAGGAAAGTGAAGAATGAAGGTGGATAGAAAAGGAGAGAAGACAGGAAAGGAGAGGAGAGGAGGGAAAAGAGAAGAGATAACAGGAGAGAGGAAGATGGAAGGGATCGGAGGAGATGATGAAAGGGAGAGAGGAGAGGAAAAAGAGATAAGCAATAAAAGAGGATGGTTACTGGAGCCTGAGGTACCCCTTCTCTAAGATTATATATACACATTCATTTTACCCAAACTAGCAGAAGGCGATTTTTACTACAGTTCAATCATATCAACTTGACGGAGACTGCTACCCATTTCCCGTGGTTCAGTGTGAGATTAAGTCAGTACCGTAAATACCACAGCCTTACATCCTTTCCACAGCACTCCTTCGTGACTAGCACAATAATCTAGTGTTACTGTCTTGTTGCAGTAGAACATTCAAGGTGACGTGTATCGCAATTTTACGCCTACTTATAATGAACAGAATATCGTTAAGATGGAGGTTTGGTAGTGACCGCATCAATGAAGGCTGTATCTATTATCGTGTCACACGGGAAAAAAAAAAAAAACAATAGTCAGGAAGAAGTGCTAGACAGCCTAGAAAAGTGCCAGCCAGCCTACAACAACAACTACTACTGCCACTACTACTACTACTACTACTACTACAACTATTATTACTGCTACTACTACTACAACTACTGCTATACTACTACTACTTACAGTCTTCCACCGTCGGCATATCACTCTTAAAATCACCTTCCCTCTCTCAACAAACAATCCCTTAACTCTTACGTAAACATTTTTTAACAAACACTTAACTTTTACATAAACATTTTTCATCCCTTAACTTTTACATAAACATTTTTGAACAAACACTTAGCTCTTCCGTACACATTTTTTTAACAAACACTAAACTCTTACGTAAACGGTTTTCATCGCTTAACTCTTACGTAAACATTTTTCATCACCTAAAGCTTAAGTAGACATTTCTGAACAAACACTCAGCTCTTGCGTATACGCCTTTGAACAATCCCTTAACTCTTACCGTACTTAAACATTTTTTAACAATCCCTTATCTCCTACGTAAACATTTTTAGCAATTACTTAGCTCTTACGTGAACATTTTTAAAGTAGCTTAATGCTTACGTAAACATTTTTTCCACAGTCACTTTTACGTAAATATCTTTGAACAATCACCTTTAAGTAAACATTTATGAACAATCCCTTAACTCTTACGCAAACATTTTTGAACACTTACGTACACATTTTAAAGCCACACCACATACAGAAATGCACAAAAGGCTGAACCCAGACTGAAAATACCCCGGTCATGGTACCATAGTTGTCATTTGCATATATTAGATTTATAATATTCCACCCAGCACCCGTCCACCATCACAAACTCATCCCTGTACGAAAAGGCCTACAATTCTTACCCATCAGCTACACATGGATCTATTAAGAAAGGCTTTTCTTTCTACGGTTCAATCTTCTCCTAGCAAGCATCCAACCACTGATTTTACAACCAGGTCCCCAATTATACTGATGGATGAGAAAGCCGGGAGACTAGCTTGATCCATTTCACATCTTCATCTCTCATAATCCCATCCATATGTAGCAGAAGTAGTAGTATTGTAGTAGTAGTAATAGTAGTAGTAGTAGTAGTAGTAGTAGTAGTAGTGGTGGTGGTGGTGGTGGTGGTGGTGGTAGTAGTAGTAGTAGTAGTAGTAGTAGTAGTAGTAGTAGTAGTAGTGCCAAGTTCATCTCAAACGTAAACCCAGTGGGCTGCAGGCTGAGGGTCGTTTGCATAACAGGGCATTGGAGACACCCAGCTATATCGGTGCCACCACGTGAAGGCATCCCTCTCCTGCACCCCATCCTTATATTCTACTGAACAACACGAAGACAATATTTACAAGACTCTAACACCTTAATTCTGATAACACAATTCTCTGGTTTATTATTGCTACCTGCAGACGACTTACATTAAACTTAAGGGAAATTCTCTCTCCTTGAAGGGTTATGATGGGTGTAACTAACCTCTCCAGTTCAGTAAGTTTCTCCCAATAGGAAAAAAAGACAAGAATAAAATACAAGAATGTAAATATGCAAGATGTCATACGAGTCTTGTTAATTGTTGAGTATAATGGTAGTAAACTTTTTTGTCATATAAATAATAACATTTGCATAGTAACAAGGGAAAAGTAAGTGCACTGTGATATATGTATAGTATCAGTATTAATGTCGTCTTTGTCATCATTCTTGTTGTTGTTGTTGTCTCATCTGAACGCGAACCCTGTGGACTGCAGGCTGTAGGTTACCCTTTCATGCAGCTGACCATCACACATTCAGAGGACAGGGAGAAAGCTGAGGGAGGTTTTACATAACCAGGCAGTGGATCCGCCCCCGTCATACTGGCACCACCACGTAAAGGCGTCCCTCTCCTGCACCATACATATAATAAACACAACGCACATAATTATACACCTCCATACTGTATTAAGCTGTGCACATATATACTCGTACATTATACCCCTCAGCACGATAAAGAACGAGACGGTGAACAATAATTTTTGAAACCTAATGATGTAGTCCTCGAAGTTCAGCAAAAATTTTCAGAGCACTGTGTGGGAGTTTCATAACCGTTCAGCTAAAAAAAGACTGGTACCAAAAGTTTTGTTCGTAACTGTACTCTAAAGGACCAAAGCTTACCTTATTTTTTACCTCCTCTACTTTCCTATACAGGCTAATATTGCAAAACTGCGTGAGGGTTAGCACGTTTCCCTGCCCATAGATGAATATCATTAAATGCGGTGTGTCAGGGTGGAAAGTGAAGGAAAGTGTGAAGAAGACGCAGTGGAACGGTAGCTGAATTATCGTCCTCGGCTGTACATTCCAATATTTGCCAGAATGTTTACGCCTTCACCCCAGTGAAGTGTGTGTGTGTGTGTGTGTGTGTGTGTGTGTGTGTGTGTGTGTGTGTGTGTGTGTGTGTGTGTGTGTGTGTGTGTGTGTGTGTGTGTGTGTGTGTGTGTGTGTGTGTGTGTGTGTGAGTGAGTGAGTGTGTGAGTTAGTGTGTGAGTTAGTGTGTGTGTGTGTGTGTGTGTGTGTGTGTGTGTGTGTGTGTGTGTGTGTGTGTGTGATGGGACTGAAGGGGTTAATCCCTGGTCTTACTGGCTCCTTCATTCACTTAACATTAATCATATACAGCACA